>NW_017307885.1:274753-318465 GCF_000935625.1 Nanorana parkeri
TGCTGTTTTAATGTATTGCTTGGATTTGTACTCCTCTATAGCGGATGGTATAATATACAGCACAATGTACCAGCAGCTATAGAGGACTACAAATCCCAGCAATACATTATACACTGTATGTATAGTGCACTATTGCTGGTATTTGTAGTCCTCTATAGCTGCTGGTACTCTGCATTGTGCCGTATAATCATTGTACAGAGCAATGCAGAATACCACCACCTATAGAGGAATACATCAGACCCCAGCCATAGTACATTATACAGCGCAATGCAGAATAACGCCAGCTATAGAGGAATACATCAGACCCCAGCCATAGTACATTATACAGCGCAATGCAGAATAACGCCAGCTATAGAGGAATACATCAGACCCCAGCCATAGTACATTATACAGCGCAATGCAGAATACCAGCAGCTACAAAGGACGACAAATCCCAGCCATAGTACATTATAGTATAATGTACTATGGCTGCGATTTGTTGTATTCCTCTATAGCTGCTGGTATTCTGCATTGCGACGCTGTATAATGTACTATATTGCACACCACACTTTTTTTTTACTTCCCCTGCTCCAAGCTTGCTCCCGTGATGGACTACAATCTCAATACAAATTAGTAGTCCCATCACTGGGAGCCATTTTTAAAAATCCGATTAATCGGCTAACTAATCAATTTTGAAAATAATCGTTAGCTGCAGCCCTATATGTTTCGACAGAAAGCGTCAATAAACAGACGTGTTCTTCGCTTCAATAGGGAGTGCACAGTGAGCGCACTTTCATCACACAACAGAGCTGCCCCCATGGGCGCATATATGCACCAAACTGGCGTTAGCAACCTCCCACTGTGCTGCCACATACAGTGTGGCAAATAATGCTTTTATCCCCGGCAGATTCTGTTTGCCCACTTACAAAGAAATGAAAGGTCTATCATTCTTATCATAGGTGTATTTTATATGACAGAGACAGAAGATCAACCAGAAACCCCGAAAAAACACATGATACAAATGTTATAAATTGAGTTGCGGTTCAGTGAGTAAAATAAGTATTTGATCCCCAAGCAAAACATGACTTAGTACTTGGTGGAGAAAACCTTGTTGGCGAGCACAGAGGTGAGACGTTTCTTGTGGTTGGTTGCCAGGTTTGCACACATCTCAGGAGGAATTTTGGTCCACTCTTCTTTACAGATCTTCTCTAAATCCTTAAAGGAGAACTATGGGGTCAGGGCTTTTCCCCATAGTTCTCCTTAGGGTAACAGGAGGACACAAACTAGCGGCCTCACGTTACCCTAAGCTCAGTACACCGCAAGCTATAGCTCCTGCTCGCGGTATACTGAGACGCCGCAGCTGAAGCGGATCCCGACAATTGTGCCGGGATCCGCCCAGCTGCGTGACTGACAGCTGGCTCTGCCTATCTAGAGGCAGAGCCAGCTGTACCCGACGAAATCAACACCAATGTGTAAGCATCGGCATTATGTACCGGGGCATTTTCACAAGTACAAGTTACATAGTATTTGAGGTTGAATAAAGACATTAGTCCATCAAGTCCAACCTATTAGAATCTCATTCTAGGAGTATTGCTATCACACATGGGCTAACAAGTCCTTGTGAAAATTCCCTGTATCAGGCCCTATACCGAAGCTAGCATCGGTATCGGGACATCACTAATACAGGCGTATATTTAATTACAACACAAGGTATCACAACGCACGGCAATGCGTCACAAAGCTTTGCCATGCGCTGCCACAGTTAAATTAATGTTTTTTTACAAAAGAAAAAAATCATGCACTGTGATGCGTTCTAACAACGCACTGCAGCGCATGTGCCTGGCGTACACCACAATATGGTGCACGTGTATGTTATGGGGGGGGGGTTGTGCTTTTTTTTTTTTTACACCTTTTTTTCAATTTATTTTTCAATTATTATTTATTATTATTTTACTTTTGGGGGGCTTCGGGGAAATATTAGGGGTCTAAACAGACCCTTGATATTTCCCTTTTAAAATAGAAAAAGACATTGAGGACACAGAGTCCTCAACGTCTTTTTCTGCAGCCTCAGCATGAGAATGGGAAGCACTCAGTACAGAGGCTCTTCATTCACAAACTGCTGATAGTAAAATATTTACTATCATCAGTTTCTGAATAGGGAGGAGCCTCTGTACTGAGTGCTTCCCATTGAGAAATTCATGAATGAACAGAAGGTGATGTAGATCACAGCCTGTTCATTCATAACTGGGGACACATAGTACTATGTGTCCCCAGTTATTTACAAACACTGGAGTGATCAGACGATCGCTCCAGTGTTCGTGCTGCACACAGAGGATCGGTAAATATCAGTGATACATACCGATCCTCCGCTCGGCCACGTACACAGCCGCTGCCGTCCTGAAACTGATAGGAGGACAGCGGCTCCGCTCTCTTTCCCGTCTGCCGATCGATCACGATGATCGAGCGGCAGGCGGGGAGGAGAGCAGAGCCGCGGTCCTCCTGTCAGTTTCAGGACGGCAGCGGCTCCCCGGCCGTACATTTTTTTTTCGGATCCTCGCTGCCTCAGCCCATACAAGCGGGGGAGAGCAGCGGGGATCCGGGCACCCCCCAATGCCGCGGGCCCCATAGCGACCGCATCGGTCGCTATGGTGGTAGTTCCGCCACTGTCAGGCAGTTAGTGCATGGCTCAATGCCCTGCCAGCTGCTGACTCTGCCCATACCTTATATACTGTATGTATGGGACAATGCACATGTGGACAATTGATAAGAAGCTTGTTTTGAGGTGTCAGTGGGATGCCTCCTGTAGTGTTCTGTGACTGTCAGCCTCTGATAATCGCTTATACTCAGACATTCCGATTCAAAATACAGAGAAAGACTGACAAGTGGTTAGAAGACGATTTTATAAGCGTAATCAAAAACCCTAAACGGATAACATTTAGCTTGAAAAAGCACCATATATCATTTAAAAAAAACAATTTTTCCGCCATTAAATACAGTGTTCACAGCTTTTCATCCTTTTTCTTGCATCTCAGTGCTGCTGATCATCTTCAGTCACTTGCAGCCACTTCCTGTCTACATGCACTTGCTCCAGCGATGGCCACACATCATTGTTCTGGACTGACTTCGTGATAGTGACCACATTGGAGCATGCCTGGGGCAATGGGTGTCAGCAAAGTCAACTGAATTTCCCACCAGGGGAACATATGACAAGATGACAATGCAAGAGATCAACTAGTAGTCAGTTGTCACCCTGTAACAGGAAGTCCCTGACGACTTCCTGAGACACCGAAATGTACAAGGGTACAGGTACTCTTAAGAATGAGAACACTCATGCACCTATACACACATACACACAACAGGTTGGACTTGATGGACTTATGTCTTTATTCAACCTCAAATACTATGTAACAACTCTTCATGGCAGGAACACCAGGTATTCTTTAAGCTACATATTTAAAGAGATAGAAAACAACTTTTAAAATGACTCTTATATAAGATTTTAATGATGAGATTTATATATATTGAAAGTGGACCCAGTCCTTATTAATCTTTTCCTTCTTGCCATTTTATGAAATGCATATCAAATACGTACTGACCATTGTCTGAACCGGGGTTTATTAACTGGTGTTCCACTGCTTGTCACTGTTGCATGAACCTATAATGGCATTCTTATGCTTTTCACTGAATACCACCGGACTGATTGATATCTGTCCAACTGTACTCTTATCACTGAGCACCAATGCAAAGTTAGTGTTAAGGGGTCATCAATGTAAAGTTAGTGTTGTCACAGGGCACGGATATAAAGTTAGTGTTGTCACAGGGCACGGATGTAAAGTTAGTGTTGTCACAGGGCACCTCTGCAAAGTTAGCATTGTCACAGGGCACCAAGATAAAGTTATTGTTGTCACAGGGCACCAGAGGCGTCCTCCGGCATGGTGTCACCCGGTGCGTCCGTCGGGTGTCACTCAGTGGGACGTCATCATGCAGGCATGTAATTACGTCATGTGCACTCAACTGCCGGCGGCCATCTCAGTGATGGACGTCGGCAAACAGGAGGGGATGTTCATCCAGCCGGATAAGGAATTCTGCAGGGGCCCCTCCTCTCTCGTGCAGTTGTCAGTCATTTTGGTGTCACCCCCTCGGATGGTGTCACCCAGTGCCGGCCGCACCCCTTTGTGATGCCACTGCAGGGCACCAATGCAAAGTTAGTGTTGTCATGGAGAACCAGTGCAAGGTTAGAATTTTCAGAGGGCACCCATGTAAAGTTAGTGTTGTCACAGAGCACCAACTCAATTTGGTGCTGTTACTGGGCACCAGAGTAAAATGAGTGTTGTCCCATGGCACCAATACAGATTGTCAGGTAGCACCAATGTAAAGTTAGCACTGTCACAAGTCACCAATGTAACATTAGTGTTGTCACGGGGTCACCAATATAAAGTCAGTGTTGTCACTAAGCACCAACACAATTTAGTGTTGTCACATGGCACCAATATAAAGTTAGTGTTGTCACGTGGCACCAATATACAGGTGAAACTCGAATAATTAGAATATCGTGCAAAGTTCATTTATTTCACTAATGCAACTTAAAAGGTGAAACTAATATATGAGATAGACTCAATACATGCAAAGCAAGATAATTCAAGCCGTGATTTGTCATAATTGTGATGATTATGGCTTACAGCTCATGAAACCCCCAAGAACCCCAAATCCACAACCTCAAAAAAGTAGATTATTACATGCAATCAATAAAACAAGGATTGTACATAGAACAATATCGGACCTCTGAAAAGTACAAGCATGCATATGTACTCAGTACTTGGTTTGGGCCCCTTTTGCAGAACTTACTGCAATTGCTTTTGCACGATATTCTAATTATTCGAGTTTCACCTGTAAATTTAGTGTTGTCACACAGCATCAGTATAGGCTTAATGTTGTCACTGAGAATGAATGCAAAGCAGTGAAATACAAGCCAAGGTTTCACATTAAAGTGATGGGTTCTACTGTTTACTTTTTATCTATTGCTATGGCCTCATTCACACAGCATAAAAAACATTGCATACAGGTGCCCGCAGCGCTTTTTTCTGTGTGCAGTTGTACGCAACACGTGCAAATACACGGTCCCATACACACAGTTGCGTATGGTGCTGTGTTTCGCGTTGCATACACGCGCACACACACAAAATGGAACAGAGCTGCGTAAACGCATGTGTTCTCGTATACAATGTAATGTTTCTCGTGTTAAAAAACAGAACAATTGTACACATTGAGACAACGCATACATGCTGAAGATGCGTATTTTACACTTGTGTTCCTTCTTTGCCCGTTTGAATGAAGCCGAGATCTACAACTCAGTGACTACACTACATGCTGTGAGCTGCAGATCAGATTTTTTTTCTGGGGTTCCCCAAGATCTGAGTATTCCTTGAGTGTAACAAGTTTGAGAAAGACGGGTCTAAACCATGGGCACCCAACATGCAGCCCGTGACCTTCTGTGCTGCAGAAGTCTGATCTGGTCCGGAGCAAGGGCAGCACGCTAAGGTAGCTCTGGCAGGCTTTAGTACTGAAACCGCCGGCAGCTCCTGTCCAGCACTTCACACCACCAGCTCCGGTGCGTTCCAACACGATTGGCTGCATGAACGCACTGGAGCGCATCCCAGATGGCTTCCTGCATTCAGGAGGAGGGGACGTGGCGGTGCGTTGAAGTCAATGGGTGCCATTGACTTCAACGCAGCCATGCCCCACACCCGCAATGCGATATCCCCCAGCAGAACACGTGACACATAGTGCATGCAGCATTTTTTCAGATCGCACTGGACCGGAATGCAGGCACTGATGTGCCACGCGTTCTGGTGCGGTTGACCGCACCGGGGGTGGGGGCAATGTATTGGCTTGCGGTGCCATTGACTTCAATGCACCACCATGCCCCCTCCCACCCCTGAACGCAGGAAGCCGACCAGGATGTTCTCCATTGCGTACCAGCAGCGAATCGTGCTGGAACGCACCAGAGCTGGTGTAAACCGGCCCTCAGCCCAGGAGCTAACCAGTCAGCAAAGCTCATGCTCCCTGCTGATTGGGGAGCTCTGGCTCTGACGCAGACGGTGGCAATGCTGGACCCCTGCAGGGAGACCACTGCTTCCATACGGAGAGCAAAGGTCCTTCTCTGCAGCATGCTGGAACTCTAATACTGTCCAAAGCAGAGGCGGCTGTACACTGCACACAGCGGGCAGCCACTGTCCAGCTCATGATCTCTGCTGATTGGGGAGCTCTGGCTCTGACTCAGCATGGGGCATGTCAGACCTCTGCAGAAGGACCACTGCTTCCACACAGAGGACAAAAGTCCTTCTCTGCAGCATGTCGGCAGGGGACTGGCTTTCCTACTCAGGCTGTAGAAAGAAAAACTGTAAAACTCTGCTCACCCTTTGTTTTTATTGAACCTGAAATACAATTTAGCTGAAAGTTTAACTTTAACTTTTTTACCCCAAAACTTTATTTATCATCATTATTTATTATTGGTATTTATGTAGTGCCGACAATTTACACAGCGCTTTACACAGTGCACATTCACCTCAGTCCTCAATCCCTATCTCACATGCATGGCTGTCTAGTTTCTTGTTAATGGAAACAGATAGAGAGTTATTATAATGTTAAATGTGATTTCCCCTTTAATTTTGTCTTGCTCGTATATTGCTTTATCTTGAGTTGTGAACAGTCTATTCCTGTTTCTAGTGTCCCTGTGATTCAGGATATTTTCGGTTGTGTGTTTTCCATAGATAAGGGAGCAGCGAGTTGCGGTCAGCAGATGGACGGGAATATAACGGCGGACGCCAAGAGGAGCAGCTCATACACAGTGTATCATGAGGGCCGTATGTAGCGAGTTCATTAACCTCCACAGTCCAGTTAGAAAAAACATCTCCTGCTAACTGCACTGATGTTTCCTGTCTGGGTGTGGGGGAGGTTCTAGAAAGGATGTAAGCAGCGTCCAACATACAGTCTATATGTAAGCCGCTGCCTGCTCCTTATTCCGCTGACAAGACAGAATTTCCTGGTCGATTTAGAGGTATCTGCAAACCAAGGTAAGGGCCTGTCTAAAGCCTTCATTGGCAACATTTTGGAAGATCGGTCCACTTAAAATTTGGAGACTCGCATTACCTGTCGGATTATTTTTATAGCAATTGCAAGATTTCTGCGCTTAGGTTTCCTGGGCCTGCAAGGGTTTGACCTTCTTTTTGGATTTCTTATAATTTAGGCCCCTTTCACACAGGCGCCTGTCAGTTCCAATCGGCACGGGATCCGTGCGCGGATTGCCTGCTGATTGGAGCAGTTCAGGAGCGGATGTTGCCGTGACATCAATGTCCATCCAAAGGAAAAAACTGAACTTACCGGACCCGTGTTAGATCTATGGAGAGTCGGACATGTGTCCGTTTACATCTCATTACCCCCAATCTGTCATGATCAGGTCCGCCAAAGCGAGACTCTGTTCCGTTTGGTTTTCCGGACCTGGACAGAGTTGAGGGTAATCGAATGTAAACAGACGCACGTCCATTCAGATTCTACTTCCCATAGACTAACTTTGGGCTTCCAATCAGATCTGCCTGAAAAACGGACAGGCGGACCTGATCGGACTGCCCGTCTGGAGGGGGCCTTATATTATAGAAAATACAGCAGATGGAGCGGATTTCCATTTCGAATAGCATACACACCCATCGCGCTCCAGACCGGATAGAAAACCCAAATTTTAGGGTGGTTGCTGAAATGACCGCGGATGCCTCCGCAAAATAAGTCCAAATAATACAAAAAAGGTCACAAGCACTCCATCATGTAGATCATACCTCCTGAGGGACCCGCCGGCTTTCACATATGCAGAGAAGGACCCCGGCATCACGTATGGCTGCCCTAAACGCCTGTTCACATCAGACAGACGTTCTACAGGGCAGGCTTACACAGCCCCTGCGTTTGCGCAGGCTGGCGATCCCTGTAGGCGCCGCTGGTCTTGGAGCAGGAGGGTGCAGAATTCACCCTCCTTGCTATAGAAATAGATTTAATTATAGGAGAGGCGTCCTGAGGCCGGGTGACACCCGGAGCGGGTGACACCCTGTAGTGATGTCATCGCGCATGCATGTTATTGGCGGCTATCTTGGAGATGGACGCCGGCAGAGAGAATGAGGTATGCCGCCGGGTCCCCTCCTCTCTCCTAACGCTGTCAGGCTCTCGGTCAATGACTGAGTGTCCGACTTTTCAGAGGGGGTCCAATGGTGGCACCCGGGTGCTGGCCACACCCCCCTTGTGACGCCACTGAGATATGGTCTTTTTTTTTACAAATAAGTTTTTATTGATTTTCACATCATAAAAAAAACAATTGTAAAGGTCTGAAAACATCACAAAAACTTACTATATACGTATTGCAGTACAAACATTGTGTACAAACAAGGATTGTTACATCCTGTATAAGCTCCAACATATTAGAAACAACACAATTGCAATGGAGATTTGGTCTTTTTTTATCAGGTCAAATTGTGTATGAGACCGTTAAGCTGTTTAAAAATAATTTTTATAGATCCCATCAAATGATGGTCTTATAAAATAAAATGTAATTGCACTCCTCACTCCTCACTCTCTCCTCGGGTTTAGTTAGATCTCAGGTCAGCGGGCTTTGCTTCTCTGCGTTTGATGTGTGTTTAGAACGTACATCAAGCTCAGGTCAGCAAAATCTTTGAGCAGCACTTATGGCAACTCACAGGCAGCATTTGACCTGCTTTGTGTTACACTACATTTCTTTTAGAGCTGGCAGGGGACAGGCAGAGCCCAACAGTAAGGCTCTGCACAGCTTTTGTTTTTAATGCACCTTTTTAGCGGATTTTAACTGAAAGACCAGAGCGGGATAAGCAAATATTGTCCTTACACAAGAGTCCTGTGTATTCCTCCTTGAATCTTGGTGAGCTTTGTGTATTTCTTCCAGATCTGTGCAGTAATCCCGTGTGAGCTTCCTGTAATAAAGGCCAGTCACTCCTGATCTCTCTCCTTGTGCAGGGTGACTGGTCTTGTCTCCGCCCCTTCCTGTAATAAAGACCGCTCACTGCTGATCTCTCTCCTTGTGCAGGGTGACTTGTCTCGTCTCCGCCCCCTCTTGTAATAAAGACCGCTCACTGCTGATCTCTCTCCTTGTGCAGGGTGACTGGTCTTGTCTCCGCCCCTTCCTGTAATAAAGACCGCTCACTGCTGATCTCTCTCCTTGTCCAGGGTGACTTGTCTTGTCTCCGCCCCTTCCTGTAATAAAGACCGCTCACTGCTGATCTCTCTCCTTGTGCAGGGTGACTGGTCTTGTCTCCGCCCCTTCCTGTAATAAAGACCGCTCACTGCTGATCTCTCTCATTGTGCAGGGTGACTGGTCTTGTCTCCGCCCCTTCCTGTAATAAAGACCGCTCACTGCTGATCTCTCTCATTGTGCAGGGTGACTGGTCTTGTCTCCGCCCCTTCCTGTAATAAAGACCGCTCACTGCTGATCTCTCTCCTTGTGCAGGGTGACTGGTCATGTCTCCGCAAACCGAATTGTTCTGCAACAGAAGCGTTCGTGGGCCGAGGTACCACTGTATTACTATTACAATGCTGAGGTTATGCCAGGATAGGATATGATGGGACTTAAATATTTTTTTTAACTCCTTTGAAAATGTCAGTATAAACTGATGTGCCGAAATAACGAGAAAACGCTGATAGCGCCTAATCGGAATCCTTCTTTCATTTTACATTGTGAGCTGCATAAAGGACGGTTGGAAGGTGGTGGGTTGCGATGGGCAACAAGATATTTTGAGTTCATTTTTCCTGCCCCGAAGATATAAAAAGTACATATGCAACATTTTGTAAAGTGTTGATTTTTTTTTTTTTTGTGCCATTCCTCGAAGCTCAGTGTCTGGAATCTTTCCAGGACAGACTATCAAAGCTTGGGACTGTCCCTGGTAATCAGTAACAGTTGGCCATTGTGTCATATTTGATTTTAGTGGGTTTGCGGGTTCCTGGTGTTTTGGTAGTTATAAATTGAGTTTCGTCTACACTGAGCAGCTTCATGGTAGCTGGGGAAATTTGTAATCCTAATTCTGTTATTTTTCTTGGCAGGGAGAGAGCAAGATGAGATAGTAAATGTCCGTGAGTAGGAGCTTTTCCAGAACCAATTAGCTGTAGACGAAGGGCAGGCATCTGCACTGTTTATCTTTAATGGAGCCGGTCCCACCCTTCCCTGGAAACCCCCCCACAAGATGTTCTTGTTGCGGCTCTGTATAAAGTATAAAGGATCATTATGCGGCACACAGTTGTTCAGTGTAACAATCTTTAGATTGAGGCATCATTTTTTTAACAAATCGATTGTGCTAAATCATTGCTACGATCAGATTGTTGCAGTGAGTTGCTACAGTGGCATCACGCGGGGGGTGCAGCCCGCACCCGGGTGACACTATTGGAGGGGTGACACCAAAATGACTGACAGTCAAGAGAAAAAAAAGTTCAGCAAGCAATTCGGGCAAGGGGCGGTTCGGAACGCGCGGACCTGTATTGTATGGGATCATACATGTCGGCGGATCCACGCGGCCGAACCGCCCCGATGTGAACGGGTCCTGACAGAGGTTCTAACCCTTCCGGGCTCTCTCCAAAATGATAAAAAGCATGAAACGTTTGGACTTTAAAATGTAACTGCATCTTTGGTATAGTTACACCTATATGGTCCAGTCTCTGCCCCAAGCATCTCCTACAACTCCTAAAGAGAAACTCCACCTATTAACAAAGTTAACCCTGCAGTGGGCCTACCCCCGCACTGCAAGGGTTACCTGCTCGTTTTGGTCTAGGGGCTGAAATACAGAAGATACTCACCTGATCCTCGGTCCTGTGTTTATGAGCGCTCACCTCTCTCTCTTTTCCCCGCTCTGGCTGTGGTATGTCGCTCGGCTTCCTCTAATGCGGGTCAATGGACCAGCATAAGATGTGATTACATCATCGGGGCTTAGACTGCTGGAGATTAGGGGAGACTGGGGACCAGTCTAGCAACCAGGTGGGACCGCGGATCAGGTAAGTATACCTTCTTTATTCCAGCCCCTAGACCAAAACAAGCAGTTAACCCTTGCAGTGCGGGGCTAGACCCGATGCAAGGGTTAATTTTGTTAATTCCTGGAGTTCCTTTTTAAAGTCCATTTCCACCTTTACAAGTGATTAGTATTTACTGTGGTAATGTGGAGGTGCAGTGATGATGTATATGTGGGTACATTTTCATGACTCGCATTGTAGGCTTTCTTAGTTTTTTATGAATATTTTATTAGGCCTGAATCCTATACATTCAAGATTTTCTCCACAGGAAACTCAGTCTCAGTCTGTCGGATTGTAAAGCAGGCTGTAAACAGCTGCCCCACTCCCTGTGATTCTGTGTAACACGATCAGGAAACACCAGCTCTGCCTTTGCATGTAATACACTGTTCAGGGGGGGTTGCCACTATGAATACTAATGAATGGGGAGTGGAGAGGTCATTTGTAATATACACAGATTGCGTGCAGTCCACAGAGGCAGCCTTTCCCTGAGGATATGAAGAGGAAAGCTAACAAAAATGTAAGTTTCTGTGTTCATATACAGCAACTGCATAAGCCTGCTTCATGTACACTCGGTATACATTGATAGCATATGGTTTTTTTAAAAAATACCTCTGCAAAGGTGGTAACGGGCTTTAAGCTGGCCATCCACTGCTCGAATTTCAGACGAATCCTGCTGACAAAATTAAAGCATTGTGTGGCCCTGCTGGCATCCCTCTATTTTGACTTTTGTTGAAGGAGCCTAGTCAAAAACGGTCACTGCAGCCAATCAGCAGAAGTCTCTATTCATATAGGGGAGATTCCACTACCCATGCTGTTTAGCATGGGTGGAGGAAGCAAGCATTTTAAAAATCACACTTTATGGCCAGCCTGATACTCACCTGTACATGATCCAGGGAGACAATCCCCACATGTGCACAATACACTTTTTATTTAATCCTATTGAACATTCATTGCACATGAGAATGGAGTAAGAAAGAACTCTCCCTAGGGTTGGGTTGATTTACGAAAGGAAGTGAGCATTCTCACACAATAAATTGTGTGAATGTTGACTTCAACTACCCTAATCATGTGGAAAGCAAATTCCTGTTCACTCTGAATACCTAATAATGTGAAGATGAAACAGGAATTTACTTTTCACATGATTGGATAACTGAAGTGAAGTTAAATGTCAAGATTCTCAACTCCTTTAGTAAATCGGCCTTATTGTGTCCAAACCCTGAATGCTCCGACCTCCTTTTATTTGGGGATGTGAAAGAGGCACCTAGTTTTCCTTCTTCCGCAGACCACCAGTCAGCACTTGTAGCTGGTAACCTGTCGCGGTTTACATGCTTGCCCCAAGGCATCGCAAAGGTAATCAGTCTTTGTTGCACATTTCTTGTTTGAACAAATACTTTACAGGGGAAATACCTGCAAAGTACATGTTGGTTTTAGATTGTAAGCCATCAGGGGCAGGGCCCTCCTTACCATCTTGCCTTGAATTGTATTGTGATTGTAATGTCTTCCTTATATTGTAAAGCGCTGCGCAAACTGTTGTCGCTATATAAATCCTGTATAATAATAATAATAATACAAAGTACATTTTACTGACATTCGCAGATAAATGTGATAAACGTTTTAGAAGCTTATCAGAACTAAATACAGTGTAACTCCAGACAAATCATTTTATGTTTTTTTCGTTTTGGTGGATGCAAGGGTTAAACCTACTTGACAGGGTTACGCTGCTCCCTGTGTCCTTGTTGGGGAGATTTCTCACGACTTCTTGTGGGGTCACTGGAACTGGAAATGAGAAACTCCCTAACAGGGCACAGATGGCAAACCAAAAACAACAGACATTTTGTCCCTTCACCCAAAACTAAAGAACGTTTTGTTTGGAATTCCAGTCTAAATAAAGGAAATCTGTACTGAGGAAGCATGAAGGCAGCCATTGTTGACCCATTTAGAAATACTAGTTGCCTGAGTGTCATACCGATCCAGTGGCTTCTATACTTTTTGAGCCTCTGATGTGGAACAGTTAACGTGATATTAAATAGGAAAAATAAATCTGCGCTCCTGGATATGGCTAAATTGTACTTGTATCAAAAAGCAGCTATGAAAACCGTTTTTCCTCAGTTTTTAATTCCTCATTCCTCATCTACCCCCCCTGTACGGGTACCACCATCGTTCTAATGGAGGCACCCGTGCGCGCACGTGCCCGCAGTGGCTGTGTGCGTCCATAGACACACACAGCCCTGTGGCAGGCTACGCCCCTTCTCTCTTTGATTGATGGCAGAAGGAGCCTATGGCTCCTCCGCCATCAGTATCCTCCCCCTGCAAACCAGGAAGTTCGGGGAACGGAGGATCGCTTCGGGACCGGCGGCGGGGACGAGCGTAGCTGACAGGTAAGTGTGGGGGGCACTGGGGTAAAAAAAAAAAAGGTGCTTGGCTGTTTTTACCCTAATGCAGAGAATGCATTAAGGTAAAAAACGCCGGGACCTTAATACTGCTTTAAGCTGGGTATATACTAGGGATGTACCGATACTAGTTTTGGTATCGGTGCCGATACCGATTATTTGGGTGAGTACTCATACTCACCAGCTTCCTGATTGGCTAGGAATCCGGCTTGACTTGTTGCTAGGCAGCCTGGCTTCCTGACCAATCAGGAAGCCGGATGGCACCTCATGACTCGCCGCCAGGATTCCTGATTGATCAGGAAGTCAGGCAGCCTCTGAAGCCGGTGTTCTTTTGCTAGAATACCGGGTTTACAGGCAATCAGGAAGCCGGGCGACAGGTCGTGATCCCAACTTCCTTATAATCGGGGCACAATGCACTGTTACTCGGTATTGGCGAGTACTGAAAAAAAAATATTGGTACTCGTACTCGATACCAAAAAACTGGTATCGGTGCATCCCTAGTATACACGCTTCAAAATTCACTGTGTGTGTGCTTCTGTCAGCACCCTTCCACCTGACGTCCCAAAACAGGCGATCGCCCTGCAGGCGGAAGGTGTGTCTGCGGTGCCACTGAAATGAATGGCACCACCATGCCCCCTCCCGCCCCAGAACGCGGGGAGGCTTTGTTTATGCGATCCAATGCATTCATCCCACGGGACTGTGCGATGAACGCACTGAGCGGTGTAAACAAGTAGAATGTGCTGATCTTTCAAATAAGAAAGGCCAGTACTGATCACTCACTTCCTGACAGCTTCTATCTAGTTGAAATTACAGCAGAGGGAGGATGTGCATCCTTCCTCTAAAATATTCAGCTTTTTGTTTGTCCTGAATAGATGTGAAGAGCAGGACATCAGATTATACAAGAAGACACTTATGTACAACTAGCTTTCATGGTTGCTGGGCATGCCTACCTTCTTAGCCTTGCTATTGGTTAGGGTAATTGTCCATCAGAGTAATTGGACAAAACGTTCAGGAAGCGGGCATTGCTGTTGATCACAGGGGTGGTCTCTATTGCATGGGAGAGTGCCTTTGGGGCCACATTACAGGAACTCTGACCAGGTAATCAAGGACCTAGAGGTACCTTCCCTATACCGTTAGCAGCAGTTTTAACGCATATATTATAGCCACAGGTTCACTTCAAAGCTCTGAGCATTTTTTTTAACCTTTCTATGTGGTGGTCACGAGTTAACCATATCACTCTATTTGAGGCAGTTGTAAAACATTTATTTGCTGGCCTTGGGGGAAATGGTAAGTGGAATGTGGAAGCAGTAAGATGATATTAACAGGCTTACAATTAAGCGATCGCCAGGTGCTTGTATATAGAGAAACAGGCAATGCACATAGTGACTGCACCTTTTAGAAAAAGAACAACAGTATTTTTTTATGCAATCGTTGCAAAAAAGTCTATCAGGGTTATTCACAAAAGGGTGAAGAGCGTGGAGAAGGCAGGAGAAGGGAACAATCTAGTACAGCATAGCTGAACTGGAAAGTGAGCTGAATTGGAGAACTTTTCCAAATGAGTTATGTTGTCCTAGATTGTTCACTTCTCGTGCCTCCTCCAAACTCTTCAGGCTCGTTCACACCAGATGCAGTGTGTTCAGGCCCGATTCTGGCCAGAACCCACTGCATCACATTGCCGCCGGCTCACTTTTTTGTGGGGCAGGAGGGGGCGTGGCGGGCCATTGAAGTGAATGGCACTTTAGCCAGGCCCTCCAGCCGAAATGCGATCGGCCACACAGGATTGCAAGGCACATTATGCCTGCGGTCCGATCCAAATGCTGCAAGCACTATTTTGATCGCAGGCATAATGTGCCTTGCGATCCCGTGCGGCTACGGTGCCATTCATTTCAATGGCCCGCCACGCCCCCTCCTGCCCCACAAAAAAGTGAGCCGGCCGCAGTGCGATGCAGTGTGTTCTGGCCAGAATCGGGTCGGAACGCACCCCCTCCAAAAATACTTTTCTCTCTGCCAGCCGCGGTTCTACTATTTGTTTACATTTAGGGCTGCAAGTATTTATTGCCCTGGCCATGCCTGCACAATACAGCCCCATAGACTTCTATTGGACTACCTCAAATTGTCTCCGATCTCAGCACACAGCCCAATAGATGTGACAGCTGAGAGGGGAAGACTGCTCTCCTCTCTCACTGTTTACACGGAGCAGCATGGTTACTTTTAACCCTGCCGCTCTGCTCCCCGCTCTCCATCCTGAAGCGGCCAGCGAGGAGAGGATGGAGGCGGGAGGACGGAGCCAGCATGGAGAGAGGTAGGAGGGGGGGGGCGGTGGGGGGAGGACGGATCGGCTGCAGTCCTATTACATTACGATGTCGCCACAATCACTTGTAAACAAACAGGTGGCTGCCTCGTTCTACATTTAGCTCTGCTTGTGCAAAGCAGGGCTAAATGTAGACAACAATTTACCACCCGGCGCCCGGAACTGTATGTCCCGGGCATCGGGAGATTTCAAACCACTGCCGCCCCTCTGCTCCCTGCCTCCCCGAGGCCGGACCTCCGGCCCTGTGTATTGGCACTATTGTGCAGGCACGCCCAGGATAGTAAATACTTGCACTGCCAGATGTAAACACACAGAGGAACTCCCGCTGTAGGATCAAGGTAAGTATGCATTTGTGGAGGGGTAGATCAGGTTAGGTTAGGCCATGGGGCAAAAGGAATAAATGCACTTTGTTCTAAAGTGCATTTATCCTTTAAGCCTTTTTGCTTTAGAGGTTTGCGTTGGAGGTTGTTAAACAATATCTATGTGACTGAATATCTTTGACTTGAGTTGGGCTTTAAGGCAGAGAATGAATTGCATCAGAAGTGCTCAAAATTGTTCTGCAATTGAGTAGTGGAGATCAATGTTTAAAATGTTGACTTTTACACCGGAGCATTATCAGATGAATCTGAAAGGCAACAGACTGAGTGGTAACAGCATTGTAGCTAATTACTGAATTGGCCAGCGTTAAAGTGCTTTTGCTGCGGAGGTCAGATTCACTTTAAGTTGAGGTTGACATCTACTTTGGCTTTTTTTTTTTTACTTTCCCAGGAGACCCTTTTCATATGTCTAGCCTTTGTATTCTGCTGTATGCCTATTGATTCAGACCTGCCTTTTATTCTCTTATTAATCAGCTGCAGTACAGCACAGTGGCCAAGAACCGGCCTTTTCCGCTTTTAAGCAAAGCAGAGATTGTGTAGGTGTTTGCTGGGTTCTCGTTATACAAATATTTGCCTCCGAGTTGTGTCTTTTGTACTGGCTAATTTTTTCCTCCCATTATCGGTAGTCCTCGGCTGATTCCGGTGTGCTGTAACACGTCAAGGTCTTCTTTTCTATTCCTCCTTCTGGATTTAGATGCTGAGTCACTAAACGTCAGTAGATTTTATCCAGGTTTTACAGCTGGCAGAACTGGGCCAAACGCTGACGCATCATTCGAAGGTAAATTTAGATCCTTTAAAATGTCTTATTTATTACAGGTGTTTATATAGTGCCAGCAATGTACTTTGCATTCACGTCAGTCCCTGCCCTCAAAGAGCTTACAATCTAAGGTCCCTATCTCACATGCAACAGCAAAAAGTTTCCCAGCACACTAACCAGCCAGCATGCAAACAAAACTTGTCTCACCGCTAAGGTTAAAAACAGATACACGTCTTCTGCAGAAAATGTGAAAGCCGCCTCGCCAAGGCACCTCTATATAGTGCGGTCCTAACTCTAAACTATGAGAGTCTCCATCTTGGAGCACATGGGGCAAAAGATAAAATTGGGTGCAGGTTTGTCAGGAGGAAACCCAACCTCCTTAAAGGCACAGGGACGCACAAGGGACCCCGCACATCACAACGGCAGCCGAGACCCCCCATGCGTCACTGCCATGGCTCTCATAGTTTTAGGACCGCACTATATAGAGGTGCCTTGGCGAGGCGGTGCGGCTTTCACATTTTCTGCAGAAGACATGTATCTAAACCTCTGTTTTTAACCTTAGCGGTGAGACAAGTTTTTTTGCATGCTGGCTGATGAGTGTGCTGGGAAACTTTTTGCTGTTGTACTGTATAAAGCCCTTCCATGTGCACCTTGCTGTAAAGCTGGTGACGAATTGATGAGTGCGTTTGCCATTTGTTTTGCTTGACTATCTCACATGCATACACATCCTTGGGCTGATTTACCTAACAGCATGTATTTGGAGTGTAGAAGGAAACCCACACAAACACAAGAAGAACATGCAGATAGTGTCCTTCAAGACAGAGGTGCTAACCACTAAGCCACTGTGTATTCTTTAGGCTTTTGCACCAACACAAGTACTGATGTATTGTTACTGACCTTTTAGCACAGCGCTGGTGAGACATACAGAGAAGACTGGCCATACATTGGCAGATACCTCTACGACAGTGGTAGGCAAACTCCAGCCCTCCATCTGCGGTGCATCTACAAATCCCAGTAGGCATTGCAAGGCTCTGACAGCCACAAGCATGACTCCCAGAAGCAGCTGCATGATGCAATGTAGTTTCACCACAACCGGAGGCCCAGAGTTTGCCCAACCCTGCTCTATGAGAATAGAGGGGAGATCTCTGTCCATCGTTACCTCCTCATGTATCACTTGCCCTTCCCTTTTAGATTGTAAGCCCCCACGGGCAGGGCCCTCCTTACCATCTTGTCTTTGAATTGTATTGTGATTGTGATGTCTTCCTTATATTGTAAAGCGCTGCGCAAACTGTTGGCGCTATATAAATCCTGTATAATAATACACAAGTGGACTGCCACTATCCTCTTATGACACTGGTAGCAACACGTGAGTGCTGTTTGATCAGGAGCAGCCTGTAAGGTGCCCTTACTACACCAGTAGAATTTAGTTTTAACAAATTTGTCTTCGAAAAATGTGTTCAATTTTCTAATAATGATTGGGGTCAAATTGTTGATCAGTTTTCATACGTATGTAGTGATGAAAAAAATCAAAGTAGCAT
The DNA here is from genome assembly GCF_000935625.1 of Nanorana parkeri. NCBI lineage: Eukaryota > Metazoa > Chordata > Amphibia > Anura > Dicroglossidae > Nanorana > Nanorana parkeri. The sequence goes on from NW_017307885.1 coordinate 293,170, forward strand.
TAAGGAATTTCTTGAATTAACTAAATTCAAAGAGCGAATGTGGTCTTCATTCAAGAAACTCCATTCATTCCAAAATCGAATGTTAAAAACAAACGGAATTCCGAACCTCATTCGCCAAGTCTCTGACGGCATCATCAAATGTTCTGATGAGATTATTTGTATGAACCTCCGTATAAAAATCTACCATTGTATGGCCAGCTTAAGTTTGGCTTTGCCTCTCCTACTATAGCAGGGTAATAGAGATCCTGTTCTCTGATTGGAGCTTTTTGTCCTTCCTGCTGGTTCAACGCCATTGTGCTGAGAAGATGAGCTGTACTTCTGGTGAGAGGGAATAGGATATTGTAGTTTAAACCTGTAATTGAAAAATTACCAGAGAAGTGCCAACTTACGTTATGTTACGTTACGTTTTGATATAAGAAAACAACCCAAAACTTCTGTCTGTGATTAGTACTCTCAGCGTTTAACGGGCCTACTGGCAGGGAGAATTTTCCAACAACAACAAAAATCCTGTGCGATAAAAAGCACCGCCAACCAATGGAACAGCTCCTAGTGCCCCTCTGCACCATCAGAAACAGCTTGATTGTTGCAAACAATGGCTGCCATTCAGGTGCATTGCTTATTCTTATGGAGCATTTACTGGACACTCTGAGGCCTCGTTCACACCAGATGCAGTGCGTTCCGGCTCGATTCTGGCCAGAATGCACTGCGTCGTATTGTGGCCGGCTCACTATGTTGTGGGGCAGGAGGGGGCGTAATACAGTATTTAAAGGGTCAATCAATCTTAAACTAATATTCCTGTGTTTTCTAGATGTTGGAGAGTTAAACAATGTGACAGTTTCTTATATCTCTCGGTGGCAGCAGCACTTGAGCAGAACTCTTCTCCTAAACTCTTCAACATAGAAAAGTAAAAAATGAACCCCTTACTTCCTGATTTGCCAGGAAGGCGGCTTAATGCTGATTGGCTGGAAAGCCGCCTTCCCGGCCCATCAGCATTGAGCCAGCTGTTCAGCATTGAGCCCCTGGATTTTTGTGCCCAGGTAGTCTTTTGCTTCTTTTCTTGTATTTATCCAACTGATATAACAAAGAAATTTCAATGATAAATTTAACAGAGCTGAACTCCAGTGACAAAAAAGCCACAAAGGATATAGCCCCATTTTGTGTGCACCAAATGCCTTTCGAAACCCAGATATTACCTTGCAAATGTAGCAGTGACATCATCACTGTGCTGTACATAGCTTGTGCAGAGAGCAGACTCCTCCCACTATAGGCTGCCTGCAGGAAACTACAGGAGGGGGCGGAGACAAGACCAGTCACCCTGCACAAGGAGAGATGGCAGAGCTGGGGGGGGGCATTAGCTCCACCCATTATAGGCTGCCTGCAGGAAACTACAGGAGGGGCGTGGAGACGAGACCACTAACCCTGCTCAAGGAGAGAGAGCAGAGCTGGGGGGGTGCATTACCCACTATAGGCTATCTGCAGGAAACTACAGGAGGGGGGTGGAAACAAGACCACTAACCTTGCTCAAGGAGAGAGAGCAGAGCTGGAGGGGGGCATTAGCTCCACCCACTGTAGGCTGCCTACAAGAAACTACAGGAGGGGGTGGAGACAAGACCAGTCACCCCGCACAAGCAGAGACAGCAGCAGTGACCGGTCTTTATTGCAGGAAGCTCCAAGTCTCACACGGGATTACTGCACAGATCTGGAAGAAATACACAAAGCTCACCCAGATTCAAGTAAGAATACACAGGACTCTTGTATGTAGATAATATTTGTGGTGTTCTCAGCGAGCGGCAGAGAGCAGCTCTGCTTCACACACACGCACACAATTCTGATTTAGCTTCCTCTCTGTTAACCGCCAGCCTCCAAATCCTCCTCATCTGGCATAAGGCTTCCCATTACGACACAAGTTGAGATCAGAAAAGCTCTGTGTCAGGTTTCCGTGTTTTTTGCTCCTCTAGGCTGAGCATTCCTAAGAACAACGAAAAGACGAACAGCATCGCCTCCGAGGATACCACACGGCGGATCAACGGCTAGATCTGTCACACCAAGCGCAAGCTGGCATCAGCATCGCGATCGCGTGCGGAATCGCAGCGAAATACTTCAATCCAGCAGCACCGCGCTGCAGAGACAGACGCCACATTCACAAAACAGGTTAGTTATCCGTTCAGAGCTCTACAATGGATTCAGCGGCTCCCTGCTAAGACATGTCCTGTAGGGATGTACGCTGAGACACTTTTAACCCCTCACTGACAAGTGCCAGCAAAGCCCCGGCACGGCTTTTGAAACGACTGCCTTTTTTGGCTATGCTTACAGAGCCGTGTCAGTTATGATACATATCTTCCACTTTTTTATTTTTTTTATTGTCAAGCAAGACTTCCCCTTCTAAAGTGGAAGTGCTGCTTGAAAGTACTACTTTCAGAGTGTGCTGTAAGGAAACACATGCTCGTTGAAGTAGCCGTAAACCCTAACGGATTGAAATTTAATTTGCAAAAGCGCTGTGTATCACAAACAATTACCTTTTTTCAAAAATACAAAACATAGTTACATAGTATTTGAGGTTGAATAGAGACACAGGTCCATCAAATTCAACCTTTGTGAGCGTGTGTGTGTGTGTGTGTGTGAGTCTGTGTGTTCCAGTCATTAAGAGTACTGTACTTGTTTCAGCTTTTTTTTTCATCCTTCATTGCATCTCAGTGCTGCTGATCTCCTGCAGCCACTTGCTGTCTACATGCACTTCAGTAAAGGCTACATGGCATTTCTCAGGGCGGATTTCCCGATGGTGAACGGTGGACCATGACTGTGTAATGTGTGTTGAAATGGGACACTTAAAGTGACACTAAACTCAGGAGTTAAAGGAGAACTGTGAGGTGAGTGATTTTCACTCATCCTCATAGTTCGAGCCGACGTGTGACAATGAGACTGTCACACGTCGGCTCTATAGATCGGGAAGTGAGCGAACACATACCGCCGCTCGCTCACTTTCCGATCATCTCCCTGCAGAGAGCCGTGACTGTCAGTCACAGCTCCCCGCAGGAATTCCCCTCCCCGCTCCGATCCTCCAGCGCTGAGTGGTGGAGCGGACGGGGAGGGGGCGGGCTCTGCCTCTAGATATGCAGAGCCCGCTGTCACTCATGCAGCTGGGCAGATCTCAACAGCATTGTCGGGATCTGTCCTGGCTGCAGCGATCTCTGTATATAGTGAGCAATAGCTCGCTATATACTGAGCTTTGGTACGGGAGGACGTTAGAATATGTCCTCCCGTGACTCTTAAGAGAACTATGGGATAAAAAGGTTACCCCATAGCTCTATTTTAAACCTTAAAAATACATTCAAGTACCTTAACTATTAACAAAAATGTATCCTATTTGTGTATCACTCAAATCATCTCTGAATTGGTGCGGACACTGTCCTTCCTTCTGGAGGGCGGCTACTTTTGTTCCCCATGGTCCCTGTGTGTGTTGTAAAGTAGCCACCGCTCAAAGCTCACTCCTGTGATGGACTACAAGCTCATGTTTAGTTTACTAATTTGTATTAAGATTGAACAAAAAAATCTTTGAGATTTCTCTATCCACACTTAACAGCATGGATGATGGAATCTCCCGCTGCGGCTGTTGTATTTTGACAGTCAGCCCTGCCAGGTGGCAAACTACATGAACAGTGCCTGTACCTGATTGTATGTAGGCTTTGTTCAGCCGACAGTTTTCCGCCCCGCACTCCTTCAATCATTTAATCGGTGAATGACCCACCCACTGACTGAGTTTCGGACGGTTCATTAGGAATCTGACAAAATTAGCTCCGGCAACACACAGCTTTATTCTCCATGTCACAGGGTGACCATGCAGGAAAACAGGTACACAGAGGGTTGTCACCCTATCACAGTAGGTGCCTGAACAAGGGGCTCCATAGGAGGATCACTAGGTATTATTATTTTAATGATTTTAAAATCTTAAAAAGGACTTTCGATATGACATTAACGTGTTAAAACTGATATGAGATTTTCGTGTTCATTCACACCCTATGTGCGGGCTGCGTTGGTCGTTTATTCCATACACATGGACAAGGTAATAAGCTTTGTGTCAGTGCTCTCTGGGTTGGTGTGCAGCAAAAAGAAAATGAAGCAAGCAGTATTTTATTGCATCACAGTGTGGCACAGGTTAGAAAAATGAACATGGAGCTGAAGCCAAAACTTCTTATTTGTTCTGGGAAGAGTGGAGAGGGATTAGAACCCCTGTCAGCTTTTTCATTGCTATCTGTGTCCCTGTTAAGGAGATTCACCCTCCCTATTTCTCCTGCTGCCCGTTATCACTGAAAGTGAAAGAAAATCCCAAACGTTGTCATCAGAACAGGAATAGATGGGTAATCTTCCAAAAGGGGACACTAGTTCTTGTGATCCTGCTGACCACCAGGGATTCCCCTTGCATTGGAGGAATTCCCCCTCATTTCCTGTTGTGGCTATCAATGGGGCACAGATGCATCAATAAATAATGGCTACGTTCAGGCTATGGGAAATATTCTGAACAATATCTCGATTTTACCCTTTGTAAATCAGGTGAAATTGCAAACTTAACGATTTGAAGTGAATAGTGTTTAAATTAAAACAAAACAAAAAATTTGATAATTTAAGAAATGGACGCTCTATAAATACAGCAATGTCAGGGAACTCTAAAAACATTTGCAATCACATATAATATGCAGCAGAGATGAATGTTTTATAAACGTGCCTCAGTAAATTTTCTGTAATTTCCAAAATGTTCTCTTATCCCCGTGTGCAGCTATCAGCATTTTTTGTAGAGCAGAGTGCAAACATTTCCTGTTCACCATAAAAAAAAACACTGACCTCAATTGTTTCAAGTAAAGGTGTGGTGTGCGCTCAGAGGCCACTTTATTAGGTCTGTCATCAGTGACTTAATGCAGGGGTGGGCAACCTCGCCACTCAAGCTGTTGTGGATATACATGTCTCATGAGAAATTGCACGATTCTGACAGCCACAGGCATGACTCCCAGAGGCAGAGGCAAGATGATATTTGTAGTTTTAGCACAGTTAGAGTGCTGAGGTTCCCTACCGCTGGCTTAGTGGCTTATGCCTTGCATAGTGGTTTATGCCTTGCAGCTCTGGGGTACTTGGTTCTAAACCCAGCTATAATGGATTTGCTTGTCCTCCTTGTGCTACCGTGGGTTTCCTCCAGGTACCCTGGTTTCCTCCCAAACTCCAAAGACATGCTAGCAGGTTAATTGGCTCCTGTCTAAATTGCCCTTAGTATGTGCCCGCACCCGGGTGACACCATTGGAGGGGTGACACCAAAATTACTTACAGTCATTTTGGTGTCACCCCCCTCTTGAAAAGTCAGGCGCTCGGTCATGGACCGAACGCCCGACAGTATCAGGAGAGAGGAGGGGACCCGGCGGCATACCTTATCGCCGGGTCCATGGCCACATGTAATATGCTCACATGGAAACATTACCATCTTTGACCTGAAATCACCAATCCTATCAATCATCTGCTGCATCCTGTTGTCTGCTGCACTCATTAAAGAACTTTGTGGATGAACAGGTATTTGGTGAGTTCAGCTATCTGATAAGGATTGTCCGCAGTGATTATATCTGCTTATACAGGCCAGGCATAGAGGTCTCAGCAAGGAATAAATCGCTACTACAACAATCGGAACCAGAATAGCTGCTCTCTGCAGTGTTGTATTCTAAGCCATGGCCGATGTCGTGATGCACTCCTAGGGGGGTGTGACCATGACAGAAGAACAGTAGAAAGGCATCATGGCACACTCACAAACCAGCATGTAAAACAACTTGTCTCACCACTAAGGACAATGACAGAGGTTTGGATACACGTCTTCTGCAGAGGATATGAAAGCCGCACTGCCGCGCCAAGGCACCTCTTATAGTGCGGTCCTAACTCTAAACTATGAGAGTCTCCATCTTGGAGCACATGGCGGTGCCTTGGCGCGGCAGTGCGGCAAATTGTTGAGTGCGTTTGTCATTTGTTTTGCTTTACCGATTTGGTGCAGCGACGCATGGGGTTTCTCAGCTGCCAATGGGATGTGCGGGATCCCTTGTGTGTTTCTGTACCTTTAAGGAGGTGGGGCGTCCTCCTGACAGGCCTGCACCCAATTTGATATCTTCTGCCCCCATGTGCTCCAAGATGGAGACTCTCATAGTTTAGAGTTAGGACCGCACTATAAGAGGTGCCTTGGCGTGGCAGTGCGGCTTCCACATCCTTTGCAGAAGACGTGTATCCAAACCTCTGTCATTGTCCTTAGTGGTGAGACAAGTTGTTTTACATGCTGGTTTTGTGAGTGTGCCATGATGCCTTTCTGCTGTTCTACTGTTCAAAGCCCATTTCGTGTGCACCTTACTGTATAACTGGTAACAAATTGTTGAGTGCGTTTGTCGTTTGTTTTGTGTGACCATGACAGCCTCGGCTCCAAGGATCTTGGTTAAATGACACAGGCTGTCATTCAACCTGGAAGAAGACCAGCATCCAGCGGTGGGGTTTCTGCAGTTGGACGGTGCTGGAGAGTAGGTGAGTGTTACATTGAGAGCAGAGTTTTTATTTTGCAACATGCCAAGCTATTTATTTTTGCTTTTTTACAGAAAATGGTGTTCTGCTTTAAGGCCCCATTCACACCAGATGCGTTGACATCTATTTTTCATAGGATGCCAACGTAAGGACATCTGAAAATGAATGTGTGTGAATAGGAGCAGTTCACAGCAGTGCATTGCGCTATGTGTCACTCCGCTGAAAAAAAGTAGAGCAGGTTCAACATTTTTCAGCGATTTGCAACACAACGCAATGGACTGGTGTGAACTGCTAATGTGTGTCAACGCAAGGTAGAACCAATACCTTATATAGCTTAGTGTAAAACATAAACCAAAAAAAATGCAATGTAACACAACGGATGTCAAAGTACGTCCATTGACTCACGTTTTTGGCTCCGATTCCGGTCTCAATGCATCCTAAAGTGGACCTTTACCCCCTTTCAGTAAAAATCACATCAGAATGCAGAATGCAGTCTGTATACTGATATGAAATCACCTTACATAAATTAGTTAAACTAACATTTTTTGCTTTTACTTACAATTACTGTTTTTCCACTTCCTGGTCCTCTTGTAATCCTGGCTTCACAGATGCACTCTGGGAGGGTTACATCACCAGCACCTTCATGGGAAAACTCATCTATAAACGGCATTTTGTGAAATCTCAGGGAAAGGCATTTTTCTCCCCTGAGATGATGTGCCCTGTCACATGTTCCAGGAGGCAGACCCAGAGTCCCAGGAAGTAAAGGGAAATATAGTAATCTGCCCTTAGTAAATATGGCCGCTGTGATAAGAATAGGGAGGAAAAGGAAAAATAAGGTATGCAAAGAATAAAAAAGCCGACAATTATCTAGAAGAATCTATTTGTAGATTGTCATTACTAAACATTTCTAAAGGTGCCTTTGTTGTTATTTTAAAGATAAGGGTGAATTTCCTCGTTTAGAAAGCAAAACTCCAAAGTTTCGGTGCGGTTTTGTAATGAATGTGTTTTTTTATAAACTATAGACAGAAACAGGAACCATACCACACTCCTTACCGGGATTCCCACTTGATTTTATAAACTATATAGACACAGAGCAGAAAGTCTGCCTGCACACAGCTGAGCGAAGGCTTTGATTTTAGCTTTGATCACAAGGAATCTGCCGCCTTGGATACATTAGTGTAAGCAGAGATTTTCGGCCACTGTGCAATTCAATTAAACCCCGGAGACCTTTGTCAGACTTATTTCCCATGCCAGCTATTCCATTTACTTTCATACTACGTCAGCACTGATATCTTCCCACTCCTCTAATCAGGCTTGTGCATAATCTTTATTCAATATATTATAGGAGAGTAACTGAGATGGAAATACACAGAGGTGCTGTTGGAAACATGAAGTCAAACTCTATATTTTTTTGACAAGTCAGCCATATACTATGCTTGAATTTAAGGGGACTGAAATGCAGATTATTACCTGCTTTTGTTCTGGAGATATTGAGGCAGGCCACTCCAATTCACTCACATTAAAATCATGCAAAATTAAAGGTTCTGCTTTTATCATAATCACATGTTCGGTCCCAGAGATATAATAGGTACCACTGCACCTACAGAATCCATTGATATGTGCAAATGGTGCCTCCAAGATGAATCTCCACATGCAGTGAGCCTACAAATATTGCTGTTTTTTTGCACGAAACTGGGCTTCCACTGATTTGACTGTAAAGTTAGGTTGCCCCCCATAAGTTTGTATACTTATCTTTTTCAAAGTCTCCAGACTGGTCATGTGAAGCCCACATGGTCCTCTTCATCTTCCCCTCTTCCCCTGGCTGGGTGGTCCTTACTGATGCAGAGAGCAGGGCTGTTGTGGTGGCATCACTGTCCCTCTCTGTACCAGTTCCATTGTGAAGGGGCATCATGGTGGCACCCTATGAGAAGGCGGAGTCATGACACCCTGCATTCACAGTAGAGGGCTCACTCTTTTGGGTTGATTGACGCTGCCCATCGTTCAGCCCAGACGACTGTGGCTGAGAAGAGGCACAGCTCTGAATTGTTTAGCCTGGAGTTGACCTTTAAGCACTTGCTTGCTTTAGGGTTTGTGTAGTGTAGTCATAAGTATAACTGGCTTGCAAATTGCTTTTGGGTTGCTTCTGAGCTGCTCCAGGGTGTTTTTTCATCCAGTATTTTTGCACTGATATTTCATGTGTTGGGCTGGTAAATGTGACCACACACCAGATGTTGTCTCAGTTGGGGATTTCGGCAGTTTGCTCTGTGTACCCGAGTTCCACCCACCTGCCATGCATATTACAGAGCACTCTCACCTGCTATGTTGTAAAAGTAGTTGATTTTACAGAACAAGGGTGAGTGAGAGCGTTGGTGGAAGAACAGAGGTGTGAATTACAAAGGGCAGGCATGATGACTAAGCCCTCCAGAAATACAAGAAGCCATATTGTGATTTAGCCCACCGGAGTCCACTCAAGACCGAAATACCAGCAGCGGATAGACCGGCCTCTTAAAATATTGTGACTACAAGGGGCACCATTCCATGGCTGTCTGTGCATTAGCTCTGATTTACTTTGGCCAAGCAAGGAACATGACACCTACCCACGCAATGTTTAGATATAATTCAGATTGCCTGCGTTAACTTTCTCAGGCTCAGGCTGAATCTTTATAGGAAAATAAACACAGTAATAACGGTAAAAATAGCCTATGACTAAGGCGGTGTTTTTGTTCTGGAATTGGTAAAAGTGCACCAAGGCTATTCATTACTTCCCAGCATGTTTATATATATATACGATATGTGTGGGTGTTTCTTGCTCAGTTTGTGTAAAAACAAATATAACTTAGCAGAAAAACCGAGAGCAACTAGGAAAATCATTTACTGGGAATTGCACAGCACCTTCAGGGCCTGTTCACACGACGTCCGTTTTGTGTGCTGACCGGCTCCGTACGCTGCTGCACTCAAAATGCATCCCAATGTATCCCTATGTGTTTTATGGGCTCCAGTTCTCACGTGCGCAGTCTGTTCAGCTTACGACAGAAAAAATACTGCATGTCACATTTTGTACGGTCCGGAAACGCGCACGAAACGGAACGGAAACACAACGCAATGCAGCTAAGGGGGAAAAAAAAGAAAAAAATTGATTCTTGCTCCACTTATTATGATGTCATCAACGTTGACAAAAAATTAACTGTCAGCATCCGGACCAAAAACGCGTCAAAAACGCACTGCATCATCAGCTCCACGTCTGCTGATCAGGACCTGATCTCATGTGAACAGGCCCTCAGGGATCCCAACCTGAAATAAGGCATTTCAGGGAGGTGCCCTTCTCAATTCAGGGAGGTGCCCTCTGTCAAACAACTGTTGTGTGGAAATGTTATTAGGATGTGTTTTTAGTATCTTGTATATGTGAATATTGTCATTATGTCTCTCAGTGTCAGGGTTGCTGGGCTATGCTCTATGGAGCGTAGGCGAGATTAATCAGCAATGAGTGTAAACCATTGGAGTAGATATCTTCCTATGGATGGGGAGAAGCGACCATTGAGTACAGAGATCTCCGCCGGCGAATGGTCCATGTGCTATGCGCTGGGCTGTTGGCCGGGGGAGATTAAGGTGCATCACAGAGCGGTATCCTCTTAGCGAGTGTATGGACGCCGACGAGGGCTCCTGCGAAATGCGCGGATTTATTCGCTTGGCGTGAATGTATTTGCTTTGAGGACGCGGTATATGAAAGGAGCATACGCTCGTATCTTTTTGCGGCGTCTGATCAATGAACGGGAAATAATATGGCGTTGCCCCTGCAGATAAGCTCGCATTCATAGGAACCGTAGTATAATCCTGCTAGGCATTGTTCACTGAACAATGCCTGGTAGAATTCGCTCCAGTGGCGGGAGTATAGCGCGGGTCTGGTTGGAGGGGCGTTGCGGTTCCTTAGTGTAGTGTTTTGGCGGGAAATCCAGAGCACATGGCTTTCTATTGTTAACTAGTGGGCACGTAATTCACATGCACGAGCAGCTAAGAGCTGTGCACGGAATTCACGTGCACGAGCATATACTCCCCTTTCTATTGTGTATACATGTGTCTCATTGGCTGACTCAGTGTTATGTTAATGTATTGAAGAAACGATTGGCTACTGGCACTTTCTGTTTGTTATGCCTTTTGTGTGCTATAAATAAAAGGATCTCACTCCATTCAGGAGCACGGTAGACTGAGCATCCAACGTGACAACAGATCGTGTCTGTGTTTCCTTGGGACTGCCGAGCGCGTTCGATCAAATTATACAAAGAGAGCTGAGAACTGTGCTTTTTAGCGCAACGGATTTTTATGCGCAGGAGCGTATATTAATTTCCATAACACAACCCCAGATAGCAAGGGAAGCTAATGCTTCCCTTGCTATCTGCTGTTTTTTTTTTAGTATTCAGAATAAAAAAAAAAACTATAGCTAGGCTGCAATTTTCTGTTTCAATTTGCAACCAATAGCCAATAGCAAGCTGGCTATTGCATCTGCTCTCTGCTGCTGTCAGTGAGCAGAAGAGGACCTGATGGAGAACTTCAGGTCCACCTCTGCTGATTGACAGCAGCAGTGAGCGGGTGCAATAGCTAGTCTGCTATTGGCTATTGCAAAGTGAAATAGCCAATAGCAAAACAGCTATTCATTCCCATGCGTTTTTTTTTTTTCTGACTGACGGCCGATGTCAGAAAAAAAAAAAACAGAGCAGGGAAAGGTTCTCTCCCGGGTGTCTGGGAGCCGCTAACTAATAGCGGGAGACTCCTGGAACATCATGGAGAGTTGAGATGTCTGCACTCTTTCCAACAGCGCTGGGCAAACTCTGGCCCTCCAGCTGGGGTGAAACTACAAATGCCATCATGCATCTGTCTCTGGGAGTCATGCCTGTGGCTGTGAGAATCTTGCAATGCCTCATGGGATTTGTAGTTCCACAACAGCTGGAGGGCCAGAGTTTGCCTACTCCTGCTTTAGAAGTACTCTTTTTTTCCAAAAACATATTTACCTTTAATGAGGCAATGCAAATGGCTACTGTGATGCTGGAAATATTACTGCCAATCAGAATTCAGGTAAGATTTTTAAACTGTGGGTAAACCTAAAGGAGTTGTAAAGTCCCAGCATATTGCATCCTGTTATAACATCAGCATTGTAATAGGAATACATACTGGAGTTGGCTTAGAATAGATAATGCAATCAAAGCTTACTGCCTTCCGTCTGCCCATCACTTCCAACAACTTCCTGAGACCCCTCTCCTATTCAGCTATAATTATCTCTATGCCTTTTATAGGCAACCCTTGGATTACTCCTCAGCAACGCTCTTAATAAATGGACTCACCCTTTCCCTCATGTATTAACGGACACCCTCTTAAACTCCTTACCATTGTCTTGAAGAATGATCAAAGCCACAATGTACCGACAACTAAACAAAACCAAAATGGGGCATTTTAGCTACCACACTTTCATCATCAATATATTATTCCAAAATGGCTGATATACATTGTTACGTTTTTACAGTTTTAGGTCTCATTCACACAGCGTAGAGTGGCGCTGTACAGATCTTTCGCCGTACGCGGCCCTATGGGGCCTTTCCCCGGGAAGGACAGGTGCTGTGTGTGATTGTATGCAGCAGTCTGTTCTTCCCTATGGGAGGACACGGCCGTACGCTGTACATCCGTGCAGGCGCGGGTGTCCGTACTCGAACGCAGACAAGATGGACCATGTGTGCGTCCGAGCACGGACACCCGCACGGATGTGCTGGTGTCCAAAAGAACCAAAGCTCCTCCCCTAGACGCACATCATTGCATGGTCAAAAGTATACAATCGTTTCCCAAGTCTTGAGCTGATGTGCTGTACTGGATATGCAACGCATTTTATATAAACACTGGTCCTATTAAAGACCTAGAAATTGTTGTATACCTGTGAACTAGTGAGTAGCGGTTAGCATTTCTGCCGTGCAGCACTTTGAATCCTGATCAGGACACTATCTGCAAGATGGTTTGTGCTACACAAGTGAGTGATACACAAATGAGATACATTTTTGTTAATAGGGTGCATTTTTAAGGTTTAATATCTGAGTTTAGTGTTATTTTAAGTATTCAGTAACAAAAAAATATATATTTAAATATTCCATAATTGTTCATGCTCCTATGCACAAGGACACTATAAACCTAATACTGATTTCTTTATACTGTGGCTTTGGCTTTTGTTCAGAATTCCAAGTTCCAAATGTCTTCTCACTTTTTAGCTGGAAAAAAAAACTCTCTGGGATTTTTCAGCCTCAGGAATACTGTGTTAGACATTCTGGGTTAAAGGAGAACTATGGGGTCAGTGCTTTTCCCCATAGTACTCCTAAGGGTCACGGGAGGACATAAACTAGCGTCCTCCCGTGACCCAAAGCGGTATACTGAGATGCCGCAGCCGGGACGGATCCCGACATTGCTGTCGAGATCCACCCAGCTGCGTGATTGACAGCTGACTCTGCCTATCTAGAGGCAGAGCAAGCTGTACCCTGCCCCCTCCCCCGTCCGTTCCGCCAGTCAGCGCTGGAGGATCGGACAGGGGAGTGGGGGAATCCCTGCAGAGAGCCGTGAGTGACAGTCACGGCTCTCTGCAGGGAGATGATCGAGAAGTGAGTGATCAACGGTATGTGTTCGCTCACTTCCCGATCTACTGAGCCGACCTGTGACAGTTTCATTGTCAGTAGTAGAGGACAGGGGGGACAACAGATCCCAGCAGACCTCAGTAGTAGTGGACAGGGGGGAAACAGATCCCAGCAGACCTCAGTAGTAGAGGACAGGGGGAAACAGATCCCAGCAGACCTCAGTAGTAGAGGGCAAAGGGAAACAGATCCCAGCAGACCTCAGTAGTAGAGGGCAGGGGAAAACAGATCCCAGCAGACCTCAGTAGTAGTGGACAGGGGGGAAACAGATCCCAGCAGACCTCAGTAGTAGTGGACAGGGGGGAAACAGATCCCAGCAGACCTCAGTAGTAGTGGACAGGGGGGAAACAGATCCCAGCAGACCTCAGTAGTAGTGGACAGGGGGGAAACAGATCCCAGCAGACCTCAGTAGTAGTGGACAGGGGGGAAACAGATCCCAGCAGACCTCAGTAGTAGAGGGCAGGGGAACAACAGATCCCAGCAGACCTCACAGCAGCAGTGGAGCAGAACAGGCAGGGTTAAGTCCGTATTATTTTGAATCCGCAGACAGAGACCGGCCTCAGCGCAGCTTCTAGTCTGTCAGTCAGAGGGAACATGCAGCCTTTACCACCTAAACCTGGGAGGAGCCGGCATGAGAGGGGAGGAAAGGGGGAGTACACAGGCTGTTGCTGAGCAACTAACCTAGTTGTGACGAACTAGGAGCGCAGAAATAGAATACATAGAGGCAAATCACACGGAACCAGGCGTGCGGGGTGTTTATTGGGGAACTCAGGTATACAAAGCAAGGTACAAAGGCCGGGGGTTAGGTCCTGGGAGGGTTGCAGGCCACTTGGAAGTGGCCAGTTGTGCCAGTTGCCTACCAGAAGGTAGGCAACTGGCACAGGAAGGAATGTCCAGAGTCACCATGCTAGTAGTCCAGGGGTCAGAGGTGCAGCAAGGGGTAATCCAACAGGTAACCAGGCACAGTATGAGTACATCCAGTAAGGGTAGAACAACAGATCCCAGCAGACCTCAGTAGTAGACAGCAGGGGGAACAACAGATCCCAGCATACCTCAGTAGTAGACAGCAGGGGGAACAACAGATCCCAGCATACCTCAGTAGTAGACAGCAGGGGGAACAACAGATCCCAGCATACCTCAGTAGTAGACAGCAGGGGGAACAACAGATCCCAGCATACCTCAGTAGTAGACAGCAGGGGGAACAACAGATCCCAGCAGACCTCTCAGCAGCAGTGGAGCAGAACAAGCAGGGTTAAGGGCATGTTCACACCATTTTCTGGTGCAGATCTGCAGATGCGGCACTATGCATACAGCACGTTTTGAAACGTTTTTACCGCGTTCCGGACGCGTTCCAGTGCCTAATTCAGCCCCCAACCACAATAACTCACTGCAGTACTTCTAAAGATGCCGGCAGCTGCAGGTGGGCATGGACTCATCCTATGTCTTTGTATTAGACTTTGAATCCCTGCCACCAGGGAATGCACGTCTGTGGGTGACATAGTGAAAGTCGACTAGGGAATTCACTGCACCCGGGGCAGCGGCCTCCTGCCCTCTTGCTCGCCCCGTCCCTGTTTATTTTGCAGTATATAAAAGTCACCATATCTCTACAGGCATTCAAGATTTTTCACATGAATATGTCTGTACTGTTTCACTTTTGTAAATTGCCACTAGATACAAAAGGAAGCAAAAATAATGTAAGTTTTCTTTTGTGAAGTTCCCGGACGGGAAGTCATTGGTTTGTTGGAACATATTGTTCCCTGCTGGGGTCATTTTAATTTAATATCTTCTTTTTGGCTGACCTTGTTACATATTTATCTGTGAATATTGTAAAATGCTTTTTTTTCACATCATTTAATTTAAAAAAAATAATCATTTGAGTAAACTGATGTGGAAATAATCGCTATACCACAATATTGTTACAGTGTATTTAGGTGACTGCTGCTTTCAGGCTTCATGCACAGAGAAGGACTCTGATTTCAGCACTCCTGATATTATGATGGCTTACTCTGCAGATTACACCCTAGTGTTGTACTGCAGGCATAGAATAGCCAAGGACCCAGCTTGGTTGCATCATCCCTTGGTTGCAGCTTCTTCTGCCTATGCTGCAGGCACGCTCTGGTATAAACAATACATGTGTTAGGGGTTAATGGGTAATATAAAGGGTTAAACTAGTATTAAACTCTCAAACTTTTTTTTTCAATAATGAATCTAGATGAAACAAATGTATATTGGCCAGCAAAGTATGTGTTCAAATGTTTGCCTTAATCCTTACAGTCATGTTTCCAAACACTTGGATCCAACTCTCTCAGCCCGACTCCCCCGAACTTCCTGTCCAGTACAAGATCAAAAGGGACAGAGCAGTCTCCAGCAGTCATCCATCTTCTAGCTTGGAGAAGGAGGGAGCAGGTTGGAGGGGAGTGTATTGCCTTGCTGTCCTGTGTGTTTGTGGAGACACACACAGCTTACTAGCACACACAAGGGTGGCTCCATAGGACCCTGCAAGGGAAAGGAGTCGCATTTAGGCCTGGTTCACACCTGGGTGTTTCACAGCACGTTCCTACGCTGCGTAAAACGCTCAACATGTGAAAACCAATGATTGCCTATGGGCATGGTTACCACCTGGGCGTTTTACAGCGCGCAGGAACGTGCTGCAAAACGCCCTACGCCCAAAGAAGTACAGGAGCTTCTTTGGGGCGTATTTGCCGCACGTATCCATTGGGATACAGCCAGGTAGCTGTCGGAAACGCGCGTTTGTCGCACGTTTTTTTTACCGCGAATCACGGCACGAAACGCGTGACAAACGCGCATATTCGATACGCCTAGGTGTGAACCCAACCTAAAACAGGATATCAGGGGAGCAGCTAATTCTGCAGGAAACTAAAACTTTTAATGAGGTGAGTGCTTTTCACTCACCTCATAGTTCTAGCCGACCTGTGACAATGAGACTGTCACAGGTCGGCTCAGTAGATGGGGAGGTGAGCGAACACATACCGACGTTCGCTCACCTCTCGATCCTGTCACGGCTCTCCGCCGTGACAGGGGAGGGGCTGGATTCCCCCCTCCCCGCTCCGATCCGCCAGCGCTGACTGGCGGAACGGACGGGGGAGGGGGCGGGTACAGCTGGCTCTGCCTCTAGATAGGCAGAGCCAGCTGTCAGTCACGCAGCTGGGCGGATCCAGACATAATTGTCGGGATCCCTTTCAGCTGCGGCGTCTCAGTATACGGCGAACCGCAGCTTGCGTTATACTGAGCCTAGGGTGACGGGAGGACGCTAGTTTGTGTCCTCCCGTTACCCTAAGGAGAACTATGGGGAAAAGCCCTAACCCCATTGTTCTCCTTTAAACATCAAGGAGCAGCATCCATTGTAAGTGATTCAATCAGCATTTTAAATAGATAAAAAACATTTTGACTTTAATATCACTTTAAGTGGGGGTTGTTTGCTCCTATATGCTTTCAGCTGCAAGACTCGTATCTATCAGGGAAAAAAATCTTTAAAATACTTTCTCGTGGTATAGGTGTCCATAAACAGTTCAGAAAATGTTTCCATCCTCAAATATATGCTGCAGATGCAATCCAGATGTAGAATCATGCTCCATATGTGGAGTTGTCTGAGTATTCAATCCTGCTTTTCTCTAACCTTAAATTATGTCCACGTGTCCTCTTCAGGGACCTAAGATTATTTAAGTTGTTACATTCCTTACAGTCGTTGTTGATAGCGATCATTTCTCCCATGAGCGCCTCCTCTCTATGGTAAATAAGTTTGGATGACCTAATCTCCTCCTGACGAAGTCGCGCAAAGACGTAACGTACGTAGGGCTGAGCATTTGACGTCACTCCTCTCAGCTGAGCCGGACGGATAGGAGTCCCTTTGCACCCATAGATTTGCACTGTGGTGTCCATTGGATATTTGTTTTATGCCTTTTGTCACCTGTGACATTGTGAGTACCTGATTTTATTTAATAAATTGCATTTGTTTGGACGATACACACTATGTCCTCTTTATATTTTATTTCCCTTTAAAATGATGATGTTATTTGCGAGCTGAGGAGGTCACCTGGTCTTCAGTCATATGGGCTTCCCTCCCCTATTAAGAAGGGAAACGTGCTTTTAGACCTAGTTCTGTGGGTCTATCTCTGTTCCAATTTTGCATTCACTGGGTGGAGGTGAAAGCATATACTCATATATTTCATTGTTCATCACATATTTCACTGAATTGTACTTATTTAGCTCTGCAAATGATTGTCTTACATCCTTTTATATATTTTTATTTATCTTGAGTGCCTAGCAGCTCATATTTGTATTTATTTACTGGCGCTGATCACTTATTGTTTTATAGATTACCTAATCGTTCCTCGTAGCTGAGGTCCTCCAGTCCTTTTCTTTACTTTTTTGGCCTTCGCAGGACCCACTCCCTTGTATCCCCTGAACCACATACTCAATATAAGGCCGAACCATTGTTTTTTTTAAAGGGGTAAAGTGTATTGATTTGTCCCTCGAATAAGTACTTTCCTTGTTATTGCCCGCATGGCATCGAATGATATTGCTGTCTGTGGTCAACTATGACCTCGATCTTTTTCTGACACCGATTCTTCCAGTGTAACCCCTCCTAATAAATATCTTGCCTGCAGGTTTTTAGCACCCAAATACATAACTTTGCATTTTAGATTGCAGCCTTAGAAGACTCAGGATCTTATTAGATCATATACTGTATATCTGTGTAGTCCAGCGGCTGTGAATAGAAAAGTCCGGCCACTAGATGTCGCTGCCGAGGCCAGGGAGTGTGTATAGCGGCACTTTTATGCCTTTTGTCACCTGTGACATTGTGAGTACCTGTTTTTATTTAATAAATTGCATTTGTTTGGACGATACGCACTATGTCCTCTTTATATTTTATTTCCCTTTGAAATGATGATGTTATTTGCGAGCTGAGGAGGTCACAGTCATATGGGCTTCCCTCCCCTATTAAGAAGGGAAACGGCACTTTTATATTCACAGCCTCTGCTGTCCTCCCACTGACTGACACTGCTGCGCTAGGAGGAGGCTGAGGAGAAGTGGATGCTGCAACCCCCTCAACAGTGAGTTGCGACCCACTTTTGGGTCGCGACACACAGGTTGAGAACCGCTGGTTTAGTGTGTTCTTTTTGTGAAAAAGGAGAGATAATGAGTGGCCATCCTTTGGCACAAGAGCAGTCCTGGGAGAGTTGAAATTAGTTTCTGTAACCATCATGAGCTATTTAAAGCGCACTACACCCAAATAAACCATCTTAAAGGAGAACTATGGGGTCAGTGTTTTTCTCCCCATAGTTCTCCTTAGGGTAACGGGGAGGACACAAACTAGCGTCCTCCCGTTACCCTAAGCTCAGTATACCGCGAGCTACAGATCGCGGTATACTGAGACGCCGCAGCCGGAGCGGATCCCGACATCGACGTCGAGATCCGCCCAGCTGCGTGAGTGACAGCTGGCTCTGCCTATCTAGAGGCAGAGCCAGCTGTACCCGCCCCCCTCCCCCGTCCGTTCCGCCAGTCAGCACTGGCAGATCGGAGCGGGGAGGGGGGGAATCCAGCCCCTCCCCCTGTCACGGCAGAGAGCCGTGACAGGATCGAGAGGTGAGCGAACCTGGTATGTGTTCGCTCACCTCCCGATCTACTGAGCCGACCTGTGACAGTCTCATTGTCACAGGTGGGCTAGAACTATGAGGTGAGTGGAAATCACTCATCTCATAGTTCTCCTTTAACTTTGTTTTCCCCACCGACTTCAATACCTTTCACCAAAATGGTGACATTTCACCTAAATCTCATGATTTTCTCTGATATTTTGGGTAAATAGAAATTCAATGCACTCTCTAATTTTAACCTTCTAGAGTAAACAAACCCAAATTGAAGGTTTGTCATGAATGGGCTCATTTATTTGCCCTGGTGCCCTTTCAGACTGTCAGACATGGTGTCTTCTTTGTGGCCCCAGGCTTTGATCTGTAATCTAAAACAGAAGACACCAAAATCTTCTGTTTTCAGTATCTGAACAAACCGAGCCTTGATATATACTATCAATCTGACTAGGCCGGCAGCATTTGGCTTTGCATGATTACAAGCCTCTAAATTATAGTGTATGAGCACAAAGCAAACATATTTCAGGAGTCAAATCTCCAACCTAGCAAAGGGGACCTCAATTGAAAGGAAATACTTGTGAGTGTTCAGCCATTATACATTTTGAATTATTTTTGCAATGTTTACCTGAAAATAATTACCATAACTTGCATGTTCCGTAGTTTTATGACCACTTTTATACAGAGTCATCAGCCACCATATGGATAGCTTACTGCACCTTCTGGGGTCGTAAGTGTCCCGAGACCATCCATCTCCTCTGAGATTGCCTGATCCATTGTTCTTGCCTGAACAGGATATGAGTAAAGAGATCTGCTGGAAAGATAGATCAAAGACAGAGAGAGAATGGCGGCTGCATCCTTACCTGTACAGGATGTAGGGGCGTAAGTTGATCCAGAAGCGACATTAAAAGAGAACTACAGCCCAATCTTTTTTTTTTGCCATGGTTCTCTTTAGGGTCACTGAAGGACATATACTAATGTCCTCCTGTGACCCAAAACTCAGAATATAGTATGCTACTGACCACTTTATTCTGACAGAGCAGAGCCACGCTGCAGCCGGGATGGATCCCGTCAATATTGTCCTGATCCACCCCGCTGTCTGATTGACAGCTGGTTCTGCCTCTCTAGAGTCAGGGACAGCTGTACCCATCCCCTCACCTGTCCATCTTTCCAGTCAGCGCTGGGACACTTTTGTGCTCTCTGCCACTGTACTAAAGCTCCCTACTGTGTCCTGCCTGGTTAACGAATGGGCATACCGTTGCTAAAATATATTGGAAAAATACAAATCAACGGCTTAAAAACCTATATATATGGGTCAGCAGCACAGTGGTTAGTACTTCTTCCTTGCAGCACTGGGGATCACTGGTTTAAATCCCGGTCCCGGTCTCCCTGTGCTTGCGTGGGTTTCTTCTGGGTACTGCAGTTTCCTCCCACACTCCAAAGGCATGCTGGAAGTTCAATTGGCTCCTGTCTAAAATGCGCTATGTATGTGAGAAAGGGATGTTAGATTGTAATCTCCTTGAGGACAGGGACTGATGTGAATGTGCAACTATGTAAATTGTCAGTGTTAAATAACTACCGTGTTTCCCCGAAAATAAGACACTGTCTTATATTTTTTGTGGCTCAAAAAAAAACACACTAGGTCTTATTTTCAGGGTAGGTCTTATTGTTTTTTTTATGTATAACAATCCAAAGTTAATGCAAATTCAAATTAAATAATCCAAAATTACAAAGTTAAGAATAGGGTGATCAGGGCAATCGGGGTGCCATACCTTTCCAAGAGCCATTTGAAGACCAGAATGAGCGAAGCGCACTTTCACTATCGATTCCTCACAGGTGGAGTGCATTTGTTACAGCTCCGCTTGTGACAGGAGCCGGCGCTATAGAGGAAGCATCGGCTTATGCGGCTCTCCTCCCTCCACTGCCGCCTCGCTTCCTCTAGCGCTGGCACCGCTGATTCTCTCCCGCCTCTCCAAGTTCCCCCTTATGCCACCACCGGCCCTGGCAATGGTCACAACTAGGTCTTCTTTACGGGGTAGGTCTTATATTTTAGCAGTTCCCAAAAATGATACTAGGTCTTAATTTCTCGGTAGGTCTTATTTTCGGGGAAACAGGGTACCAATTATAAATAAATATATGTTATACATCATATAATATATATATATACACACACACACAGTATGTTGCATACTTCAGCAAATATGTGCTGATGTATGCAACATATCTGCTATCAAGGGGCCTCTGCCGTGGCTCTGGGTCTTGCTCTGAGGTATCAATAATAATTAAGGCATTATACGTTTTTTTGTATCTTTCAGGTCTTTCAAGAAAAACGTTGACATATGAAGATCTAAAATCCTGCATTATTATGGTTCTTGATGGAATTTGTGCTACTGAAATGTTTGGACGTCTTGGTACAAAATCAAGTGTAACCATTGGGAGTTTCAGCATGGACATAAAACACATGTATTGTTCTGTTCTGATGTAAATCTTACTTACAACCGGTCCCATACAATATTATTGCAGAATTGCTTGCGGAATATCTAGAACTGTCCGTGGCAGAATAATGGGATGGTGAATCATCAGTTGCACATTCGTCAGCATATTCTCTTCAAACTCATAGGGTAAATATTTACCTTCAACGACATTTTTTTAAAATGTTGGAATCTGCCCTTAATTACTTCTAGCAGAGCACTGAGTGAGAATCCTAGGTCTCGTCTTCTATCTTCATGCCTACTTAAAAATAAGGGGGACATTATTTTGCAATGCAACATGCTGATTAAACCTGAGGTTGTAGAGAAGAACTGGTTTTATCTTCTCGATCTGCAACATTGAGAGGCTGTGATATGATGCACTGTGTCCGCTGTCACTTCCGATTAAGCCACCACAAAAGGACAGTATGGATCCCACCTCTATTATGCATCCTGGCCTTCGTGATCTACATTATTTTCTTCTGTCCAGACTACTCCAATCCAGGGGAGATTGTGGAAGAGTTTGATAATGGAGTGTGTACGTGTGGACTTTGTAAGCCAAGTAAGCTAAAGACACCATGGTTTGTGAAACGATTTAATGCGTCTGTGCAGCCTCTTCTATCAAGTAAGGATCAGGTGATCCCGGATCATGTTCTAAAATGGTGGCTGGTAAGTAAAACGTAAAAATGTCTAATTTTCTGACTTGTGCGTCTGATGAGTTGGTCTTGTTCTAGAACCCATTTAGCGTAACATGTGATAGGCCAACAATTAGTATTTTGGTGGCCTATTTATAAAGGTGTGAACATGAAATTGTTTGCACATCTTAGTTCACTTAAAGAAGAACTCCAGGAGAACTTTTTGTTAAACCTTGCAGTGGGGCTACCCCTGCACTACAAGGGATAACGGGGAACTATGGGGTAGGTGTTTTTCCCCCCGTAGTTCTCCTAAGGGTAACGGGAGGACATAAACTAGCGTCCTCCCGTGACCCAAAGCTCAGTATATCGCAAGCTACAGCTCGCGGTATACTGAGACCGCCACAGCCGGGACGGATCCCGACATTACTGTCGAGATCCACCCAGCTGCGTGAGTGACAGCTGGCTCTGCCTATCTAGAGGCAGAGCAGCTGTGACAGCCTCCTCCCCATCCGTTCCTCCACTCAGCGCTGGAGGATCGGAGTGGGGAGGGGGAGAATCACCGCGGGGAGTGGTGACCGACAGTCACGGCTCTTTGCAATCGGATGATCGAGAAGTGAGCGAGCAACGGTATGTGTTCGCTCACTTCCCGATCTATTGAGCCGACGTGTGACAGTTTCATTGTCACACATCGTCTCGAACTATGAGGTTGAGTGAAAATCACTCACCTCATAGTTCTCCTATTAAATGCTCATTTTTGCCTAGGTTAAAAAATAATAAAGAATTACCCACCCGAATCTTCGAGCTGGCCAGCTGTCACAGCGCTCTCTCCTGCCTGTCTCCTCCTCTGCTGCATGATCAGAATCTTCCTCAGCATCTTCACATCTGTACACTGTGTATAGACTAGGGATGCACTGATACCGGTTTTTCGGTATCAAGTACGAGTACCGATATATATATATTATTATTTTTTTTGGTACTCGCTGATACCGATTCTGTGGATCTGTGCTATCTCCAGCTCTGGTCATCAGGTCTCTAGTCATCAGGGGGTAGGGCAACCATGAGCAAGCAAAGCCTTTTCCTCTATCAAGATTTCTACCTAGACACAGTATGGAAAGTAATGGGGACAAGGTCAGCTGCAAGAGGGCTAGAGGCAACACTGCTGACTAGTCTTTTGCCCTCAGCTTCAGCAATTCAGGTTCTCTTTAAGAGTCATGAAACAGGCCATTTTGTCTTTTATTTGTAAAGGATCATTGAACAGTACAAACTCTGCAAAGTAGCTTACAAATGTGTCATATTTTTCCAACAATGGACAATAGTTTGTGAAAGAGTGCCAAATGATGTCACTGTACCAATTTCACTATAAGATACATAATTGCATAGGACATTAAACATTTCTCAGTAGTTACATCTATAATTAAATCAAAGCAACTGTGAGATTAATATTTATTTAGGTAGATACAAAAGATTTCCTACAGTTCTTCTCCAGGTCTCTATCCTCTTCACGCCCACCGTCAGTTGCCGGATCCCCTTCTCCTTCATTGGAAAACTACAATGAATAACTGTCTACTTCTGTATGTTTATTGTACTATTGGGGTGCCGTGCAACCTGCCGGGGCTCTTCCATTGTGGTGTACTGCCGTTTGTTGCCCAATACTGAAGGATATCATTTTTTTTTGTGTTTTAATTTATATTTATCAATTTTTCCAAACAATAATCACAATTAATCACATATTCCACAACTAATACACAATGCACGATATTACAGAACAAAACTTAATAATACATTATTTCCATATATTATAATATATCTGAAATCCATAACTTAGTTTGTAATCAGGGGCTGTTCTCCCCAGTTACACTAGTTAAAAAATATTGTGAATTACTATTAATATTAACTAAAATCGTAATTTTAAATTCATTATCATTCTCGATTTCCTATTTTGTGATGATATTTACCTCCTGTAATTGTGAAAGGCTTCAAAAGGCCATAAATCACTGATCAGTGCATACAAAAATTAAATAATGTGAAAAAATACCCAGGATCAAAATCACTAAATAATATTATACACTGAGTGGCCAGATTATTATGACCACCCCATCAGTACTTCATTGGGCCACGAGATAACTCCATGAGATGACTTCGTTGGGCCGCCTCGTGACTGCACGAGATGTTGAAAGGTGATGCGAGGAATCTGACACTGCACTGTTACCCTTCTGTTGTCTTGTACCAGTCTTGCCACTCTACGTTCTGCCCTAACATTGACTAGTCGCTGACGGCCACAATTCGCACGTTCATACCCAGATTTTCGGCTCCGAGCGCCAACAATCATCCCACGTTCAAAGGCTGTTAAATCGCGTTGTTTCCCCGTATCTTCAGAAACAAATCACTTCTACTGTCGTGGTAAACAACCTGCTTCCCTATTTATAATGGTCTGGCCCTCTAGCAACTTCAGCACGAAATTATAGCTAATTATAGCTAATTTGTCTACAAACATCAGGTGGACATAATAATCTGGCCACTCAGTGTATAATTATGATAGATTAATAATTATAAAAAAAAATGTATATCATGAAAAAGAATGGCACGGGACACAATGCACCACGGAAAAGCAGCTAAAAGCATGCTTCCAACACATAAGAGAGAGAGAGTAAATCTGGCCCTGCTCAAGCCCTTACAGTTTAGGTGAAGTATGCATCTACAAGAAAGAGATTTAGTGGTTAATCAAAAAGGAATCAATGTTTGGCAAGCACTTCCTTTTTACATAAATTGGGTTTCTCAATTTATATCTTTGTCTTGCATACATAGAGTAATGAGGAATTTATTTGCAGAACTGAAACTCCTATGACTCAAGAGATATGCCATTGAAACAAAGGGAGTGATTTACTGAGTGTTTGTGATGCCTCTCAGCCTCTTCTTTAGTCTTCATACAAAGTGCAATGTTGTTTTGGATCTGATACTTTTTTTAGTGTTTATTATATTTTCTGTTTGGCAGAGTCTCCAAGGAATTAACAATGCAAGTGACATTCCTAGGATACTTGATCAGATGTTCAAGGTGATACCTGTGGGAAACCCATATGAAGAAATGTATAACAGGCCATGCCGGACCTGTGCTGTTGTTGGGAATTCCGGTAACCTGAAGGGATCACGACATGGGAAAAAAATAGATTCCCATAAATTTATACTCAGGTAACAATGTCACATCGTTATTAGACTTGTCAAGTATATAAAGTGTTGTTCCTCAGTAAACCACCGTCTGAATTGCTGAGGTGCAACTACAAATATCTGATAACTTGTTTAGTAATTTGTTTACTGCTGTTGCTGCCTGTCTCCATTTTATTTAAAAGTAAGTATACTGTATATACAAACTGTATATGTATATATATATATATATACACAGAAGTCT
>NW_017307885.1:318602-348296 GCF_000935625.1 Nanorana parkeri
TATATATATATATATATATACACACACACACACACATACATACATATTGTTTATATTTAAAGCTTTCATTTAAGTATATTCCTCAGTAGCAAAAAAGAATATAAATTCACTATGTGTGTACCAAGTTCCTTTTCAAACCCAGTAGCAGTGACATTGCTAAGCCTGCACAGAGAGCAGAGCTGTGGAAGGGGCCCAGCAGGCCCAGAAAACTACAGGAGGGGGCGGAGACAAGACCAGTCACCCTGCATAAGGAAAAGAGAGCAGCAGTAACCGGTCTTTATTACAGGAAGCTCCTCCGCAAAGTTTCACACTAGATCACTGCACAGAAATGCACAAAGCATGCCATGATTCAAGTAAGAATACACGTGTCTTGTATTCAGATGACATTTATCCTTATCCTAGCTTATCCTAGAGTGTTTAAACCTAAACTACAGGCAAATATCTAAGTACAATATTGAAATACATAAAGTATGTGGAAGCTGCCTTAACTGCCAAAGAATTGATATTTCTGTCTATCCAGTTCTGTGATTTAAAACCCCAGATAGACAGTGTAGCCATCCTGGTGACCTTAGTTCCATCTTCTGCAGTTAAGCAACACAGGTAGGCCTCCCTGCCCCCAGCCTTGAACCTCTGGCAGGCTACTAGCTGCCGTTCGGCCTATTCTCATATGGGCCGAACGGCAGTGAGTGAATAGTTGTACCGAGCAGAATAAAAAAACAGTGAAAAAAGTTGAAAAAAAAGAAAGAAAGCAGAAGAAATGTTTACAAATGTAAATAAATGATCAAATTTAAAAAAAGAAATAAATATTTTTTTTTAAAAGAAAAAAATGAAAGATTATTGAAAAATAATTTATTTTTGAAAAAAAGAAAGAAACAATTGGGCGGAGCTAGCAGAGAGGCTAGCTTCACCCAACTTTTACCCGACGTGACCCCGTCTTTTATATTTTACCAAAAAATTGGGTAATAATAAATGTTTTATCATTTAATATAGGGGAAACAGATTTTTTTTTTTTTAATTCGGTAATTTTTCCTTAACCAATTCATGACTGAGGCCCTTTTTTCATTTTTTGCACCCATGTTATATTCCACATTTTAGGCCTGAAAATGACATAAAACCCCCCAACATTATATATAGAAAGCTCTATCTGTCCCAAAAAAGGGTATAAATTAATTTCAGTACAGCGCTCCATGATGGAATAAATGTCAGTCAAAGTACCACAGCGCTGAATACTGAAAAATGGCCTGGATGGGAAGGGGGTTTAACACCGCGGATGTCAACTGGCTAAAAACCTTTTGCACTTTATTATCACTTCAAAGGGTTTCTAAACCCTCACTTTTGTTTGCATATATCTATGGATAGCAAGCAGTACATATATGCAAAAAGTTTTTTTTAAAAATGCTTTAAAAGTTGTCTTCGCCGCGCGCTCCCGTCCGAAAATCCAAAGCTGCTCGGCCGCAAAGCATCTTGGGGCGGGCGCATGCACAGTTCGGATTTTTGGCCGGGACGCGAGGAGAGACACAAGATAAGTCTATGGACGCGTGCACCCAATGCAGACAAAGTGGGACAGGAAGTGCCCAGCAAGGAGAGGAGTCAGCGATGGATCGGAGAACCGCAGCAGCGCTGGAGAGAAGGCTGAAAAAAACAGGAAAGAAGAGGAAGATCGGATTAAGAGACATCATTTAAGGTAAGTGCTTTAATTAACATTGGGGGGAGGGAAAAATAAATTGACTTTAACGCCACTTTAAGTTCAGTTTTAAAGTAAGATGGACCTTCATTATCCAGGAAACCTTCCTCTGTGAAAGGAAACGTTGGCTTAGCTGCAACCGTCTCCTCCAGACTTGGCATTCATTATAATTATGGTTGTCGACTGAAATCCAAATGTTAATTATGGAAAGGGTTTTTATATTTCACAGCAGGGCGCACCCTTCCTAAATAGTCACCAGATGTTGGAGGAGGAAAAATGACATAAAATGAGAAATCATAATGTTAATATTTGTGTCTGTCCAGGATTTTTTTTCATCCCTTTCCTTCTTTGATCAATAATGAAAATGTGCTTTTATGTGTTTGTGAAGGCGTTCCACCCAAAACATCTTGAGGGGAATTTATGAAAACTGTAGCAGACAAAATCTAGAGCAGCTGTGCATGGCAACCAATCAGCATCTACCTTTCATTTTCAAACCTTAACTGAACCAACTGAAGAGAGAAGCTGATTGGTTGCCATGCACAGCTGCTCTAGTTTTTGTCTGTTCCAGTTGTGATAAATTCCCCCCTTGTATATCCTGGGGGAATTTAATTAAACTGGAGCAGACAGAATCTGGAGCAGTTGCCCATGTCAACCAATCAGCTTCTCTCTTCAGTTTGTTCAGTTAAGTTTTGAAAATGAAAGCTAGAAGCTGATTGGCTACCATGCACATCTGCTCTAGATTGTGTCTGCTCCAGTTTTTGTAAATTCCCCCCACTCTATATATAAGATAATTATTTTTCAGAAAACTGCTATTAACGTATTACTTTAAAAATAGGGTTTTGCTAACTCCAAGGAAAATAGTGGCGTAACAATCGCGGCCGCTAGGGGCCCGGGGCACAGGGGGGCCCAGCCAGGACATCCCCCTGATGCTGTGCGGGCCACCTGGGTTGCTGTGGCATCTCAGGCTGCTGGCTGTCACTGGCGGGTATGAGTGAGGAGGAACGTGTCGCTGTTAGATCACCGACAACCTGTCAACGATTTGTGCAGCGGCGCGTTGCTCCTCACAGCCTCTGCTGAGTCAGGAATAGGAGGCGGGGCCGAAGATGGAAATGGAGGCGGGGACCGGCGACGGAAGAGGAGGCAGGGCCCGGCAACGGAGCCTGCCAGCGACCATGGAGGCGGACAGCTGATCGGGGCTGACAGGTAAGAGGGTATGACCAGCCCACCTGAGACCCTGCAGAGCCCACCATAGAGAGTCTATGGCGGACTCTGCAGGGTCACTCTCAGGTGGGCAGTTTGGGATCTCAGGTGGGCTCTGCAAGAGCATAACTAGAAATCACAGGGCCCCATAAAAATGGGGCCCTATGTTTTCTAGTTACACCCCTGGCTGGCCATACACTGGGGGTTTTATGTTCAGACCTGTGAACACTGTTTATGGGGGAATCCCCACCTAACCCACCCCACCCCAGTGAGCAATTGTTTTCTGGATTCAGCAGTGTGTTGTGCTGCTGTCAGGATATCCAAAGAGTGACTAAACCTGATTGGCTGTAGTCACTGTTTTGCCAAGAGTTTTTGGACCGGCTCCTTCGACATAAGTTGAAAAATAGACCAGGGGTCCCGATGGGGCCATACTCTGGTAATATTTCCTGCTGACTGGGACAAAATTCGACCAGCATATGACAAACTAAAAATGAGCTTGCTAGAGCAGTGGTAGGCAACCTCGGTACTCCAGCCGTAGTGAAACCACAAATCCCATCATGCTTCTGCCTCTGGGAGTCATGCCTGTGGCTGTCAGAGTCTTGCAATGCCTCATAGGACTTGTAGTTCCACAACAGCTAGAGTGCTTAGTTTGCCTAGCCCTGTGCAAAAGGAGTTCATACTGGGGATGCCTGCAGTTTTCAGTCGCCTTTCCGATTATACTGGAAGCTAGAGATAAGCTTCCCCTTATGTTTTCTAGACACATGCCTGCGGGGGGAATAAACAGTGAGGGTGGTGGTGACATTAATGTTATCATGTTAAACATTGCTTTCTTTCATCATGCCAGGAAAACACATCTAGGCTTGTCTGTGCAATTTACGATTCCTGTACATGGGGCCAAAAGTCTCATCTTGTGCTATAACTGGAACCAGATGGGAGGCTGATATGGATGAGATAAACAAGAACTCAGTGGGCAATACATGGCTGTGTGTTCTGGACTGAGGAATAGGGTGTAGGGTTGGGAAGTGAATAAAAAAAACTCCCTGATCCAACAAAAAAAAAAAATCTGGCATGGGTCTAAATGATTCTCTACTCTATCTAAAGCTAAAAAAAAGTTTTGATTATATGTACAGCTTTTTTCAATTACAGGCTTGCTTTAAAGCCACAATGTGGAGTCTAGACAAGACTAAGGACTCTACTGGGGGGGGGTTTGGCTGGCTTGTGTGATCCCTGCACCCTAAACTCTCTGAACATGAATGCTTATATTTTGTGTCTGCCAACCAAACCGTTACCTTTAATTTGCAGTTGGGACAATTCTTGATTTTGAGTAGAACTGGGCACTTAAAGGTTTGTTGCCTACAGACTCCATTATGGTAAACCCTGTGAATTGTTAATATGCCTTTCTGTGACTCCTTCCTAACCATCGGCTATTTTTTATTTTTGTTTAGAATGAACAGAGC
Organism: Nanorana parkeri; assembly: GCF_000935625.1. Taxonomy (NCBI): domain Eukaryota; kingdom Metazoa; phylum Chordata; class Amphibia; order Anura; family Dicroglossidae; genus Nanorana; species Nanorana parkeri. The sequence goes on from NW_017307885.1 coordinate 322,944, forward strand.
TCTCACTTCCGGATTTGAAGAAGATGTGGGCTCCAGAACCACTCATCATTTTATGTATCCAGAAAGTGCTATGCACCTTCCACATGGGGTCCATCTAGTACTGGTGCCATTCAAACTGCAAGACCTTAGGTGGATTACCAGTGCTCTGTCCACAGGAGAGATTAAGTTGTACGTATCCAGCAATTAAGCCATTGATTACCGACTGTTATGACCCACCTCCCGGCTTCCTGATTGGTTACATTAGGAATAAATGGATAGATTTTTACCAGGGACCTTAGCGTTATGTGTATTTTCAGTCTTTTCCCATTTTTCTAATTAGGATGGTCCTAATATTCTGTTTATAAAGGGGGAGAGCCTGAAAAAACAAATGACATTGTTTTATACTTATATGGACATAATTGGGCAGATACGGACTCAGGCAGAGGCTTATATACTCAGGTACTGATACTAGTGCCGATACCGAGTATTTGCCCAAATGCTCCGATACTTTCCTCCCGATACCGGAACTACCGGTCAGAGGGAAATCTCCCTCTTTGCGGCAGTGCCGAGGGAGGGTTATGACCCACCTCCCGGCTTCCTGATTGGCTAGGAAGCCGGCTTCACTTGTTGCTAGGCAGCCTGGCTTCCTAACCAATCAGAAAGGCGGGTCATGACGTGCCGCCCGGCTTCCTGATTGGCTAGGAAGCCAGCTTCACTTGTTGGCATGCAGCCTGGCTTCCTAACCAATCAGGAAGCTGGGTGGCACGTCATGACTCGCCTCCCGGCTTTCTGATTGGTCAGGACCTCAGACAGCCTCAGCAAGTGAAGGCGGTGTTCTCTCGATAGAACACCGGCTTCCCAGGCAATCAGGAACCTGGGCGACAGGTCATGATCCTCTGCCCAACTTCCTGATAATCAGGGCACAGGGTATCGGTACTCGTACTCCATACTGAAAAAACGGTATTGGTGCATCCCTACTCTATACTATTTTTTTTTTCTCTATATGGCTAAATGTTTCTGGACACCTGACTGTCCATCACACTTACATTATATAACCAAAAGTATGTGGAGACTCCTCCAAATTATTGCATACAGTGTGTCCACTGAAGGGTACTATCAATTCTACAGCATACAAAGACAATCTAGGCAATTGAGCACCTCCAAAATTGCGGGAACAATTTTGGAAGAGGGAGGGTTGTGCCCCTGTGCACAAAGCCAGCTCCATAATGACATGGTTAGATGAATTTGGTGTGGAGGAACTCAACTGGCCTGCACAGAGCCCTGACCTCAGTCCTACTGAACGCCTTTGGGATAAATTGAAATGCTGATTATGAGCCAGGCTTTTTCAACCTACATCAGTACCAGTCCTGAAATATGCTCTTTTGACTGAATGGGCACAAATTCCCTCAGACACTCCAAACTCTTGGGGAAAGCTCTCCCAGAATAGTGGAGTATATGGTACAATAGAACTCACTGTCCATTTACTATTGATACAGTATATGATTGACTCGTAATATAGCTTACTTTTATTTTTCTTTCCAGTACATATACAAGGGTCAAGCAGTATATTCAAGCTGATAAGGGCAAGGTGAGTCCTAAAAAACTGAATAACAATACATTATAACAGGGCTTTCATGGATATGGCCATTAGGTATGAGCAGAGAGGTTTCAGCAAACTTGATAGATACATCACACTTTTTTATTTTTTTCTTGTAGAGAATGGGGTTTTTAGGGATATTATAGATAGTTCATGTAACGTTCTTTGTATTTGTGTTGTGTTTTTTTTTCTTTTATGTGTGTATTTGATTATTATTTGTACTGTATACTGTCACTTTTGACAGCTCTGAAGTAGAAGTCGCTTAGAGCACATCACTTCCTGCTTCAGTGATAATAGCGCAGATGTGGGAACAGGCATTGCTTTATCTGCCCCTGTTCTCCATCCTGAGTGCATTTGCCATGGTTCCATGGTTCTGGGCAGTGCCATAACTGCCCAGATCAATTGTACTCAAAAGCCCTCCACCTGCTCTAAAAAAACGATACCAAGATCATGGCAGCAGCAGCAGCCATGATCTTGGAATAACATGCATTTCACCATAATGGTGAAAATTTGCCTAAATCTTGCAATTTTGTCTAAATCGCGTCAGGACAATAGGAGCCCTCACTTTCACTTGTGGCCAAATATACATTTTGTTTTCTGCTCCAGCAGTAGCAAATGCCATGCAGTGATTGGAAGAGGTGCAGGACACATGGATCAGCTGACTGTCAGTGGTGCTTGATGTCGAATCTGAGTACTATAGACTATAGAACTTAGTTGACTTTTTAATGTAGATTGCAATGTAGTCAAATCTTTTCCAAGAAAATATAATGCACATTATACACTTAAATGTGTGTCTGCATAATAACTACGGGGTTAAAATTCAATTTATGTTTTTTTTTTGTTTTTTTTTAGGTATTAATCTTTAATCCAGCTTTTTTCAAATACATCCATGATAATTGGACTAATCATCACGGGAGATATCCATCCACTGGAATGCTGGCCCTCTTCTTTTCTCTACATATATGTGATGAGGTGAGTAGGTGCAATGACAGCATAGCTGCATAATTATTTAGGGTGTAAAAAAACTCCACAGTCATTCCACAGCTTAGGGCTTGTTCCCACCAGCCACAGTGCATTCCGCCCGATTTGTCTCAACAACATAATGGGGCCCTCTTCCAACTCCGGGCCTCACAGCAACCGCCTAGGCTGCTATGGCTATAGTTACGCCACTGGATATAATAGATATAACAAAACACTTCCAATGGCATATTTAAGAGACCAAAAGGAAGCAAATACAATAAGTTAATTGTTGAGGTTTACATATACTTTAAAGATTAACATTCCAGTATTTTTAAGGGTTTATTTATATAAGTTCTGCCTAGCCTATAGCCGGGTGGATGCTGTTCGCACGACACTAGCGCCCCTAGATCTCCCTCTTTTATAAATGAAGCCTTTACTATGAAGTATGCATGCATGGTCTTTCTACATGATGCCTGTCACCCTCTTCTGCATACCAAATTAAAATATTTAGCAATTGTAGCACTGGCATGATGACACCATAGTTTGAAATAATGCAGAGTTCGATAATAAGGGTAATCAAATGGCATGGAGATGAGACTTAAAGGACAAGACGAAGCACACCTCTAAGATTGCCAAGATTTGTAAAAAAGCTAGCAATGGAATGCTTGTATCAAAACAAAATTTTGAACCTATGCAGTGGGACTACCCCCGCACTGCAAGGTTTAACTGCTCATTTTTGTCTAGGGGACCGAATAAAGAAGATATATTCACTCAAGCCTCGATCCCGCCTGGCTGACAATGAAATGTGTCTCAGTGTCCTCACGTCTAATATACTGAATTAGACATGATGACTCACGGGACCTTAGACCGCTGGAGCCTTGGGGGGAGAGGCTGCAGGGATAGGGGTAGGAGGAATTATTGGTACCAATATAAATTGATTACTGTAAAGATCAGTTAAAGTGGAAGCTGGAGTCTCAGTTGTTTTTCTTTTGCTGCTACTTGTCGATTTCTTGTGCTGATTCCGGTCTTCTTACTTCTTCCTCCTTAGATATCAGTATTCGGTTTTGGTGCAGACAGGAATGGAAACTGGCACCACTACTGGGAAAAGAACAAGTTTCCAGGAGCTTTCCGCTGGACCGGGGTGCACAATGCCGAGTTTGAGTCTGAACTCATAGCTGCGTTAGCCAAAGAAGGAAGGTTGAAATTTTACAAGTAACGGTGTCTTTCTAAAGCCATAAAAGTATATTGTGTTTTTTTGTACTTTGGTAATAAAAATGCTGCTCATGATGTATTCTGTGCTAATAGCGATGTCTTATTGTACAACAGAAACAAAAGCATATTTTGCCATGGAATAATAAGAGAACTGAACCTGCTTTTTAGGGGATGTTTACCGTAGCATGTGAAAGTGAGCCTGTGTTCCAAGAGTCCCAGTCAGTCTGTTTGAACAATATGGCAACTTGCTGACTCAACAAAATCCACAAGCAGTGTCAACTCACCAAGAAGACGCGGAGTAGAATCCAATGTAGTTTATTCCAGGCTGGCATTTATGAAATACATTTTTTATAGTATTTCTTGCAGGTAAAATGCCTTCCATATAAAAGTTTTCTAAAAGCCATTACATTTATTAGCCAAAAATGCCTCTTCCATGACTTCATGACTAAGCCCAGCCAGCTACTTCCTATTATTCCAATGACACTACCATAGTGAACAGTAAGGGTGCTCTCCTTGGATAGGATGATGGCAGTTAGTAGGTCTTCTCCATAAAGTAAGATCAAGTCATGTCCCAGTATAGAAACTGAACAAGAAAGTGGCACAGATGAGGCTTTTCTGGCCAATAGCAGTAACAGCAAGCAGGACTAGCCGTCTCAAACTGCCTACTGCAGTCTCAATAACCTCAATACCATCATGCTACAGCCCCTTTCTTTCCAGACCATTTTCAGTTTTCAGTGCTGTGATATTTTGACAATTACTCGGCCATGCAATAGTGTACTCAGATACATTATATATTTATTTTCAGACAGATTGGCCCCTTTCACTGATTGTCAGTTTTTCAGGCGGACCAAGTTGTTAGTCTATGGGCAGCCGTGTGTAAACGGTCCAGCGTCCGTTTACACCTGGTCACCCCCAACTCCAGCCAGGTCCGGAAAAACAAACGGATCAGAGCTCTGACACATGGGGTCTCGTAATTTCAGTTTTCATTGCAAGATGGAGGAAAAAAAATGGACGGACGCGCATGTCACAGCAGCTCTGTACTGCTTTGATCAGGAGAGGATCAGTGCACGGATCATGTGAAAGGGTCCATAGAGCTTTCTTTTGGTGGTATTTAATAACCACTGGCTTTTTATTTGTTACTATATAATCAACCAAAAGTTTGAGATTGCTAGCATGTAACTTTCAATTCTAACATATTTTAATTTCTAATATACACTATATTGCCAAACGTATTGGGCCGGCTGCCTTTAGACGCAGATGAACTTTAATGGCATTCCAGTCTTAGTCTGTAGGGTTCAATATTGAGTTGGCCCACCCATTGCCACTATAACAGCTTCAACTCTTCTGGGAAGGCGTCCGCAAGGTTTAGGAGTGTGTCTATGGGAATGTTGGACCATTTGTGAGGTCAGGTACTGATGTTGGAGGAGAAGGCCGGGCTCGCAGTCTCCGCTCTAATTCATCCCAAAGGTGTTCTATCGGGGTGAGGTGAGGACTCTCTGCAGGCCAGTCAAGTTCCTCCACCCCAAACTCGCTCATCCATGTCTTTATGGACCTTGCTTTGTGTACTGGTGCGCAGTCATGTTGGAACAGGAAGGGGCCATCCCCAAACTGTTCCCACAAAGTTGGGAGCATAAAATTGTCCAAAATGTCTTGGCATGCTGATGTCCTAAGAGTTCCTTTCACTGCAATTAAGGGGCCAAGCCCAACCCCTGAAAAACAACCCCACAACATAATCCCCCCTCCACCAAACTTTACAGTTGGCACAATTCTCCTGGCAACCGCCAAACCCAGACACGTCCATCGGATTGCCAGACAGAGAAGCATGATTCATCACTCCAGAGAACACGTCTCCACTTCTCTAGAGTCCAGTGGCGGCGTGCTTTACACCACTGCATCCGACGCTTTGCATTGTACTTGGTGATGTAAGGCTTGGATGCAGTTGCCCGGCCATGGGAACCCATTCCATGAAGCTCTCTACGCACTGTTGTTGTGCCAATCTGAAGGCCACACAAAGTTTGGAGGTCTGTAGCTATTGACTCTGCAGACAGTTGGCGACTTCTGCGCACTGTTCGCTTCAGCATGCGCTGACCCCGCTCTGTCATTTAACGTGGCCTACCACTTGGTGGCTGAGTTGCTGTTGTTCCCAGTTGCTTCCACTTTGTTATAATACCACTAACAGGTGACTGCAGAATACTAAGTAGCAAGGAAATGTAATGGAACACCAGAATCCCATGATTTGGAGGGGTGTCCCAATATTTTGGCAATATAGTGTATATTCATTTCTATTAAATAATGATCAGAGTTCCTTCCTAGCATTAAACTTTGTGTTGGCACTGTATCAAAACAGAGGTGTTTAGTCAAAAAGTGAATGTGGCCATGGTGTGCTGCATTCCCCCAAAAGATTTATGATTAGTAGCAATACTTGTTAGGAATAAAATCCCCCCTCCCCCCCCAACAATTGGCGAACAGTGGCAATTTAAAAGCCCCTACCCCTAATTTTAAAATAAACAATCCCACAGTCAATGGTGGTCAATGGCAAGTTAAACTAACCAAACCCTAACCAAAAACAAAATCACACATAATTGGTGGCCAATGGAAATTTAAAACCCTCCACCTTGAATGAATATAAACTTCAGCTTTTCCTGTTCCATCCTTTCTCTCCTTCTTTCAGTCCACCACTGTGAGAGGAAGGGTAGGGTTGGATATATGTAACCACAGCCAGTGTTTAAACTTGTGATGACTATGATTGGTTCACAGCAAACACAAGGTAAAGAGCCTCTCTGACTGGCTCCATGTATGGCTCACCTGTGATCTGTGCTGTCCAATGGCAGCATGATTACAGGCATTGGGAGTGCATCTGGCGCACGCATTCCCTCTGTGACCAATGACATTTATAAATGACTGGCCAGCGTAAGAGGTCACCCGATTGTCTATATACATACAATTTGTGGTCGGGAAGTGGTAAAAGAGAACGCAACACATCTGGGCTAACACAAAAATTGGAATTTTTAGTCTTAAATTCCTGGATAGGTTAAGGTCCACATTAGCAATCCTGTTGCTGGCAGAAACTCACCAGCAAAAAAAATTGCGAGGAGAATAAAAATATCCCTCACCTGCTTCTATGGCTTTGCTCCTTCACTGCCTGAACCAGCGAAGCATCTCCCCACTGCTGCTTTCTTGCTGGTGAGAAAGATTTTGCAGCATTTTGGCCATATAATCTGCTTCTTTCCCAGCAAGAGCAGCTGTGGTTATGCAGCTTTGAACCCAGAATGCCTCAGCTCTGAGCACTTCTGGGTTCAAAGCTGTATAACCACAGTCACTAATCACAGGGAAGATCAGAAGTTCCTGACATCCAATAGGGAGGTCCTGGGCACCCAGAAGGAACAGGTAAGTACAGTACACATGGCGGGGAAGGGGGGCAGCTCCTTCACGCAGATATAAAAATGATTGGGCAGGCAAATAACTTGTACCACATAGCTGATAGCCACAAGAAAAAAATGTAAACAAAATCCCGGCTGCTAAAGCAAACAAAAGTTTGTTTGCATGCCGATGCTGCCATAGCTAGCTCCAGCGATGGGCTACAATCTCATGTTTAGTTTACTCATTTGTATTGAGATTGTAGCCCATCACGGGAGTGAGCTTGGAGCGTGTACTACTTCTCAACACACACAGGGACCATGGGGAACAAACGTAGCCACCCTCCAGAAGGAAGGACAGTGTCAGCACCAATTCAGAGATGATTGGAGGATCTACAGCCGAGTGATACACAAATAAGCTCCAGTATTGTTAATAGTTAAGGTACTTGAATGCATTTTTAAGATTAAACTCCTGAGTTTAGTGTCACTTTAAGGTAAGTGGGGGTGGGTCGAGGGTGGGTGGGGGGGCCACTATGTTCCATGTTACACCCTAAATATACTTGTTACATGCAACATAGTACAAGAGGTAGAATGAGCCTTTAACACTGTTTGTTCTGCAATGACATCCCTCAGCAGTGTTGTCATCCTGTGGACAGGAACGTTTTGGATGTGTATGTAATTTTACATGAACTCTAAAGGTTCCTTCACACAGGTGTGAACATCCGTACGGCAACTGTGCAGAGACCTGCTCCCGGGAGGGATAGGCGCTGGGTGTAATTGTGTGCAGCCACCTGTACCCTCCTATGGGAGAACGCAGATGCACGCGGTTACACACAGACCTGAACCTACTCATCTGTGTGGGTCTTGGTCGGGTGCCTGCACTTGGATGCAGGTAGGGAGGTAAAGGTGGCTGCACACAAACTACAGGAGATGGTCGGAGACTGCGGACATACTACAAGAAATGGTCAGAGACTGCGGACATACTATAGAAGATGATCAGAGATTGCAGAGATACTACAGGAGATGGTCGAAAACTGCAGACATACTACAGGAGATGGTCGGAGACTGCAGACATACTACGGGAGATGGTCAAAAACTGCAGACATACTACAGTAGATGGTCAGAGACTGCATACATATTACAGTAGACGGTCAGAGACTGCAGACATACTACAGGAGATGGTCGGAGACTGCAGACATATTACAGTAGATGGTCAGAGACTGCAGACTTACTACAGGAGATGGTCGGAGACTGCAGACATATTACAGTAGATGGTCAGAGACTGCAGACATACTACAGGAGATGGTCGGAGACTGCAGACATATTACAGGAGATGGTCACAGACTGCAGACATACTACAGGAGATGGTCGGAGAGACTGCAGACATATTACAGGAGATGGTCAGGGACTCCAGACATATTGCAAGAGATGGACAGAGACTACAGACAGGGGTGTCCCGAGGCCAGGTGTCATCCTGAGCAGACGCTACATGAAACCACGCCGTGATGTCATAGCGCATACGCACGACATCACCACGCACATGCGCAATTACATTATTGCGCATTCGCGGCCATCTTAGTGATACCTCCCGGGGGCTATCTTGGTGATGGACACCGGCAGAAAGAGGAGGGGACGTTCATCCGGCGGCATTAGGTATCCTACCGGGTCCCCTCCTCTCTCCTGCAACTGCCGGGCTCTCGGTCCATGAATGAGTGCCCGACTTTTCAGAGGGGGTGACACCAAAATGACTGTTCGTCATTTTGGTGTCACCCTTCCAATGGTGTCACCTGGGTGCGGGCCACACCTCCCCTTGTGACCCCACTGACTACAGACATACTACAAGAGATGGCCAGAGACGGCAAACATAACACACACTTTTTTTTAAACGCCGCACCCTGCCTGCCTTCAGGGCAGCACATACGTCCCTGTGTGCAGGTGCCGCTCGGATGTGTGTAATATATACCGTGTTTCCCCGAAAGTAAGACCTACACCGAAAATAAGACCTAGCACTATCTTCAGGGATTTCTGTAATATAAGACCTACCCCGAAAATAAGACCTAGTTCGGTGGTAGGTCTTATATTACAGAGATCCGCTAGGTCTTACTTTCGGGGAAGCGGCACATAACTGTGTAAAACCCGGCCGCAGCTCCCGCCCCGCCCACACGCCCGCCCACACGCCAGCCTGCCGCAGCTCCAGCCCCGCCCACACGCCCACCGGCCGCAGCTCACGCCCGCACGCACGCAGCTCCTGCCCCGCCCACACGCCAGCCGCAGCTCCCGCACGCACACACGCACAATGGAAGCGACATCCGCTGGGACCGGCAACAGCACGCCGCCTTCCGGGACCTCGTCCACTCCTCCCCCAGCCAAGTAAGACATCCCCCGAAAATAAGACCTAGTGTCTTATTTCGTGCAAAAAAAAAAAAATAAGACACTGTCTTATTTTCGGGGAAACACGGTATGTACAGCTGTAGCCTCTGTCAGTCTATTATTGGATTTGTTTCTTATTGGATTGTCAGTTTATTATTGGATTGTACCTGTGACCCCCGGGTGGAGAATACAGCCACATGTATGTTGTGCGGACCTCTAGCAGCTGTGTGCATGAGCAAGGGATTTCCCCTCGCTATGGAGAGATTTGCTGTAGTTTGCTGTTGTATCTCTGGGAGAGGAAGTGAAGGGAAATTTCCTGATGCAACACTGCAAAAAAGAAAAAAAAGCTGACATGGGTTTTTTTTTTACCCTTCTCTAGCCAAAACTTTAAAAAGAGTTTTGTATTTGCATTCACTTCATGTTCAGTTTGTGCTTTGCTATTATTCTTCCATGAAAGTCCATGTTAAACCATGGCAAGTGTATGTTAAACTCCTCTGCATAGGGGTGTGCAGATCTGGAATTTCTGATCATAGACAGAATTAATATGTGTGCTCTGCTCATTCCTTCCTAAGGAGTGACTTCAGAACTGCTGACCTGTGTGCTCAACGTCCCAAAACTTTCTATCTGCAGGATTGTAATGGATCTCTCAGCCGCTAGGTGGCGCGCTGACACAACTCGCTCCCCACACTGCCGCTGCATTGCGCATGCGAATGTTTTCCGTGCCGTAACGAGCTCCTATTAGCTCTCAGCTCAGCCAATGAGATTAGGCCATATCGTAAATGGACCCCGGAAGTGCTGAGGTGACTGACTGGACTTCCGGTCGGGAAGATGGAGGCTCTGCACCGGCTTCGACAGTTTGATGCCTATCCCAAGACCCTGGAGGACTTCCGAGTGAAGACGTGCGGCGGGGCTGTAGGTGAGGGGGAGAGCCGTGCACTGACCTGTATGGCGGTGACATTACCCACAATGCTTAGTGCTGCCAGATGTCACTCACTGCCAGGGACAGGCATGGCTGCTAAGTGGTGTCCCCGTGTCTTGTATCAGAACTGTATATGAGGGACTGAGGTGTATAGAGGACTCCATGACAAAAACCTGTCCTCATGCACATTCTGTATAGAGCTGTGGTGGTTACATTTCTTGATATAAGGGGCCTCAATTGGGGCCCCTGACATAATCAAAGGGCCACACATAGTATTCAGTAAATGTAATGCTACAGAAAGCTCTCAGAGACTGCAGACATTTAATGAGAGGTTTCAATAGGAGACTGCAGGGGGGGACCACAGGGAATAGCTACTCCAGATTTTGTCTGCTCCACTTTTGCTAAATTCCCCATTGTATATACCACACCTACCATTCACGGCATGCTGCATGTACCGCACCTGACACATGCCTGATGATCTCCATGTATAAAGGTGCCATACACCCGGGAATACCGCGATCGTACGATAATCGGCAGGTGTATGGAAGGCGTGCGACCGTTTCTACTCTACGTACGTCTTTTGTCTAACGAGCATGTTTCAAAACCCGCTGAGAATCGTACGATTGTCGGCGGGTTTGTGGCATGCTCGTAAGACAAATGCCGAACGGGCCGGGGTGCGCAAGCGCACACTGCCTGTTCAGCATTGCAGTCATTGGAAGCCCACCCCTCAGCAGGGCGCGCTTTCGATGATCGCAAGTACGATCTGCCTGTCCAAGATGGGCAGATCGTACGAGATTTTAATTAGCTTGCAACCATCGCAAGACAAAAGTCTTGCGATGGTTGTAAGGTGTATGGGCACCTTAATTGTTGGGTGCTTGTGCCTAATTAACAGTGTGCACTTTCTCTATCCGGTGCCTACGTGTGTCCCACCTGACACAGACATAACTAACGAGCTGTGTGCACCACACCTGGCTGCATGTCTAACTGTTGATCTCCATGTGCTGCAGCTGTTGCATGCCCGATGATCTGCATGTGTCATGTGGCATGCTGTGTGTGCTGCTTATACACACAGTTCTCATATAATCATCTGGCACATTCTGTACTTACAGCAATTTACATAATCTCATAGTATAGACACCTTCCATACACCTCACCCCCCGTATACATGATACCTCAAGTATTGGAAACTTACACTGTAGACTACACCAACTGACATACTGTATATACTGCACCACCCATATACCTTACTGGACTGGTCCAAGGGGATCCACAGAAATACAGGGCTAGGTATGAAGACTGATGTAGGCACATGCAGGTATCAGGTTACCTTTCCCAGGTTCACTTCAAGTAATTCTCTGGCGGGCAGAGACTCCACACTGTGGACTATGCACATGTTAGGCAGCCTGTGTCTTGCTGGCTGCAGTTCTGTCCAAGTCAGCTGTGGCCTAATGAATCTGGTCACACGCCACAGCTTAGGGATTGGTCTTGTTTTAGGAGGCACTATAATTAATCATCACTTACCTCTGCCTCACTGCTTGTGATACCGTCCTGTGCTTCAGTACCCTCATTTGCCTTGTCTTGGATACCCTATCTCTGACCCTGCCTTGATCTTGGGCAGTTTCTCTGGATTACATTTGTATGCCACCTGCCCTGACCTCAGATAATCTCTCTGGATTACGTATAGCTGCCACCGGCCCTGACCTCAGATCGTCTCTCTGGATTACGTATAGCTGCCACCGGCCCTGACCTCAGATCGTCTCTCTGGATTACGTATGTCTGCCGCCGGCCCTGACCTCAGATCGTCTCTCTGGATTACGTATATCTGCCACCTGCCCTGACCTCAGATCGTCTCTCTGGATTACGTATATCTGCCACCTGCCCTGACCTCAGATCGTCTCTCTCTGGATTACGTATATCTGCCACCTGCCCTCGGACTGTCTTTGGTTTATGCTGCCATCTGCCCAGACCACCATCAACCACTGGCCCATCTTACAGAGACCCTCTGGGGACACTTTGGCTAAAGACTGCCGCTTCCAAAGATCACAGGTGCTCTATCTGCTACATTCACTCAGTCCCTGGTGCCACCAGGTCAGAACTACAGCTTTGGAAACCAAGACCTGGAGGCAACCAAGTATTGCTACGCCTGCTTGCCTTATGTGAACAGGGGTTTCTATATGCAGAATACACACCCACTAGCTATAGCTTCTGACCTCCGGTGCCAGGAGGAGCATTACAAATCCAAAAACATTTTGGATGTGTTGAATACCTGCTCCCCTGCTGTGCTCTTCGTTTCTTCCCACTAGCCATTACTTTGCTACAGAATACAGTATTGACAGAGCAGCCCCCAGGAGAAGCCAAAGTGTAGTAGGGGATCAGGCATCCAAAACACCAACTCGCCCGAATGTGTAGATGCTAGTTTTCACTGTCCACCCTGCAGAAGAGGCAAGTCTATGGCCAGCTTGACTACTACTGATAGCATTGTTTGATTTATCAGTTCAGTACACAAAAAGTTAATTGGGGTACACACATACCAAATTTCGGCTGATTCATCAGGAATTAGCTGAAATTTACTCCATTGGTCGCCCTATTCCTTTAGCAGTAGTCGATCCTTAGATCAACTTCTGCCAAAGGTACATGTTGGAAACATTTCGGCCAAACAGAGTTTGCAGCCAATGGGCTGCAAGCTCTGTTCAGGTATTCTTACACCGGCTGGCATCCTCTGTCAGAATACAAAGGAAACAGCAGGGAATTCTTCCATCCACAATCCTTCCACTTTCCTAATCTGTTCTAAATGGTTTGAACAGAAAAAAGACATGTGTTACACCTGACTTTGCAAGGATGCTTCAATTCCAGTAAGATACACAGGTATTTTCTGTACTTGCACTTGGTACTTGTTCTTAGCCTGAAAGAAGAAAACTAATGCAGCCACCTCATCTGCGGGCTGGTAAGCTTCAATATATTAAATTTTTCCTGTTAGGTTTTGATATCTTTTACAAGGGCCATTTTTCTTTTTGCTGGCAGCAGAGTTCCTCTAGTTGTTTTTGGCCATGACAGTTGTATCTGCTCTCTACAAATTGTCCTCACTCTTTGTAGTTGTTGAATTACAAAGCGCTCCCTGTTTTAGGTTGGTTGTGGCAGTGAGGAGTATCAACCAAACGTTCTGTTTCCAGAGCTGCTTTAGGATATAGAGAGGTGATATGACAATACTCTTACACACACAGCAAACAGACGGTCAGTGAACCATAAATCTTTAAACAATGATGTGGAAGTTAACCATCTACTTTCCATAAGCTACAAGAAACAGAAGTGCTGAGCAGAGAGAAGGAACTTGATTTAAAGGGAAGCTGTCAAGGTGGATGTTTGGAAGATGAATATGCTGAGATTTGATGGTGCAACCTAACACGACCCCCTATGTGACGGCATAATGGAAGTGAAAAGTCCCCTTTATTGAGATGCCAGAGGTCTGTTAGACCCCTAACATTACCTATGGACCGCACTGAAGCTGATGAAGCTCACATTGTGCTTCACCAGCTTGTTCTCTGTCCACAGTGGCTGGAGGAGTGACAGCATGAAACGGAACTGGAGCAGCACACCTTTAGGCCCTTACAAGGGATCAGGTGGCTGCAAAGATGCCTAGATCACTTGTATGTAAAAGCCAGGAGCCGTGTAAAAAAAAAAAAAAAAAGAAAAAATCATTACCAAGCTGCTGCTGATATTTGGTCAATTACATGTGCCTATTATGACTGTGGGCATCTAGGTAAATGATGTCCTGATAGGGGCACAAACCGCATCTGTACCTGTTCCAATCCCTACTCCCAAAACTAAAAAGCTAAGAAAAGAAAAAAAGGTTTTGTCTATAGATACGCTAGAAGTGCTCTTTGGTAATGATTCCAATTGGATAGAATGCCAAAGAGTTTGTCTCCTAGTTTTTCTTTGCCAGTTCATATGCGTTGCCTAAGTCATGATTTCCTGAGAGCCTGGAGTCAGAATGTTGGTATTGTATCATATGTGTGCACTGATTTGTCATTGTTAACTGAATTTTATTCTTTCTTTCCAGTTACCGTGATTAGTGGTCTTATAATGCTGATTTTGTTTTTCTCTGAGCTCCAGTATTTTCTCACTAAAGAGGTAAGTTTGTGATTGTCATTTACTGCATATTTCTGGTGGCTTAAATAATGTGACCTTTTTCCAGAATAAACATGAGGTAACCTAAAAGGAGCAGAGTCTGTGTACTTTTCATTGTAGCCAGCAGGATAAGCAGTAAGGGATTAACTCTTTAGGTGACAGTGCTGATGTGGTGCCTGCAAGTACCTGTTAAACTTTAAAGCAATCCCTGTGTCCATTTAGAACTTCTGGTAGCCCAGATGGTACACAGAGTCCACTATTCTAGATTAAAGCCCAACAGCGGGCTATCTCTAAGACCGTCTCCCCACACCACACCCCATGTATTTGATGCTTTTTTTTCAGTTGTGTTCAGGCAGATGACATGCCATGCTCTTCCTTTTCACGTCTTCTCCAGGACTGTGTGGTCCTCAATGCAGAGAACAGCATCGGGATGCACTCATTATATTGTGAGTGTAGGGCACCATGATGGTGCAATCTCAGAGAACGGGTCCATGACACCCTGCACTCACAGTATGTCCTAAGTCTTCTGGGTTGAGTGATGGTGGGTGTCACTCAACCCCAATGACTGTGATCATCTGGTGACAAATGTTAGAGACTGCACTGGAAGGGTGGGTATTGCAGTCGGAGCTGCTTTTTTATTCTACCTACTGCTGGAGGACCTGCAAAAAAAATTGCCCAAGGTTGGGCTTAAAGGGACATGCCATCATTCAGCTGTAAAAAAAAAAAAGAAGCAGCGTCATAGTTTCTATTAGACTTCTGCCATTTAACCATTGAATTACAGGAGTGAGGCTTAGGCTCTGTGTACATCTTGGACTTAGGATCCAAGGGGGACTCAGCAGGGAACGATTTGAAGACTTGCGCAGGTACTTCCAGGGGCCATAAGGTGTATGCACTTGAGTCAGTTTTACCCCACCATCAACAATCGACCATTTACATTCTGCCTTTTTCCAGGAGCAAGTCTGAGTGTCACTGTTAGCTGTAGTGGGCAGTGGCCAACTTTTTATATGTACTGATTAATGGGGGCTAGAGAAATCCTAGGAGGCAGGTCGCCAATGCGCCGTAAAAAATTCAGCTGACGCCTAACTTTTGATGTTGTCTATGGTTGCTGTAAAACAAATCCTGCTGGCTCCTGAATTGGGCAGACTGGCTCCTGAATTCCATATGGATTTGTCCACACCTATTCTTAATACGAAGTTGATTGCTCTATAGTCAAATGCTGGCTTTGGACGGTTTTTAAACACTTCTGTAGTTTAAAGGAGAACTATGGGGTCAGTGTTTTCCCCATAGTTCTCAGGGTAACGGGAGGACACAAACTAGCGTCCTCCCGTTACCCTAAGCTCAGTATACCGCAAGCTACGGCTCCCGGTATACTGAGACGCCGGAGCGGATCCCGACGTAGATGACGGGATCCGCCCAGCTGCGTGAGTGACAGCTGGCTCTGCCTATCTAGAGGCAGAGCCAGCTGTACCCTCCCCCGTCCGTTCCGCCAGTCAGCGCTGGCAGATCGGAGAGGGGAATCCAGCCCCTCCCCGTCACGGCAGAGAGCCGTGACAGGATCGAGAGGCGAGCGAACCCGGTATGTGTTCGCTCACCTCCCGATCTACTGAGCCGACCTGTGACAGTCTCATTGTCACAGGTCCGCTAGAACTATGAGGTGAGTGAAAAGCACTCACCTCATAGTTCTCCTTTTAATAGTAAAGAACGCTGTGAAGATTAGGAGGTGACCCTTATATTAATGTATTTGTGTTTTAAAGTAGAACTCCAGCCATTTAAAAAAAAAACATTTTGGATAGAGGGAGGCAGATTCGGATCATCTGACAAGTTTTTATTGCTCCCTGTTTCCACATTGGGGAGATTTCCCCTCGCTTCCTACACAGTGGCACAACAGGAAGTGTGAGAAAATCCCTTAAAAGTAGGTGGCGAACCAACCATTGGCTGATACTGCTGAAACAGGTGTGCTCTTTGGGAGAGCTCTCGCATGCATTAACCGTTTTTATTTTTTGCAGTCCCCCTGTAACAGTTTTATTACCTGCTTATCTGGACCTTAGATCTGTTATTCTATCAGAATGTCTTCAGTGTATTAAATTGTTATCAGAATTGCCTTTGTGATTTTCTGAATCTTCATTTTTTTATTTCATAGGTATATCCTGAACTATTTGTCGATAAATCCAGAGGAGACAAGTTAAAGATCAATATTGATATTGTATTTCCATATATGCCTTGTGCTTGTGAGTAGGCTTTACTCTGCTGTGGAAGTTTTGCTTAAATGAAAAGATTTGGGTTGCTGATCCGTATATTGTTCTGGGTGAAAGTTGGGTACTTCATTGGCTTGGGGCCGGTTCACATTAGCCCATCTGCTGAAATGCTGCATTTTAGAGGACGGCTAGTGCGTCGTGAGAACTCCAGCAAGTGTACGTTGTATTGCAGTGCACCTTCCATCACACACTTGTTGTGATGTGACCTGCGGTGATCTGGTACAGATAAAATGCTGGTCACCGGACTATGTGTGAACGGGCCCTTACTGACCTCTTCTTAGGAGTCCCAAAGCAAAATCTCCCCACCAAAGTTCCTGATGAGAACAATCTCTCCTATAATCATTACTGCATAACAAATCATGGCAGGCGTTAAAGACTGTTACTAGTCCTTATAGGGGTTACTACTACAATGTGGTGGCTGCATTTTCCTTTTTTCCTCTAACCTATTTCCTGTTTAAGGTTGACAGCCCACGCTCCTTCTATAGTTCACAAAGATAGCTGGGAACAAAGTTAACTGATAAGCATACAGCAGGCAGGAATTTATTGGCTCACAAGATTTCTGGCAGGATTAAAGAAGAACTATGAGGTGAGTGATATTTTAACTCAACCTCTTGATTCGAGCCGACGTGTGACAATTAAGCTGTCACACGTCGGCTCAATAGATCGGGAAGTGAGCGAACGCATACCGTCGCTCGCTCACTTCTCGATCATGTCGCTGCAGAGAGCCGTGACTCACGGCTCCCTGCAGGGATTCCCCTGTCTGATCCTCCAGCGCTGACTGGCGGATCGGACGGGGGAGGGGGGCGGTACAGCTGGCTCTGCATCTAGATAGGCAGAACCAACTGTCACTCACGCAGCTGGGTGGATCCAGACATAATTGTTGGGATCCGTCCTGGCTGCGGCGGTCTCAGTATGCCACGAGCTGTAGCTCGCTATATACTGAGCTTTGGGTCACAGGAGGACGCTAGCTTATGTCCTCCCGTGACCCTTAGGAGAACTATGAGGAAAAACACTTACCCCATAGTTCTCCTTTTTAACAGGCGCTCTTTGCAGTTATGGAGATTTTTTTTTTTGAATGCTTTGAAGTGACAAGAACCTGACTAAAGGGACACTCGTGTAAGAGTAGTAAAGTATGCCATTGCTGAGCTCTCCTTTTGTGAATGTTTGTTCCCTGGCTGTCATACTGCAGCTGATCCAGAACAAGTACGCTGCTTTTTTTTTTTTTTTTTTACGCTGCTGAACATAGAGCAGCATTACCTTGCCCAGGCACTGCTGGTCGAATGGGCCCATAGCCTTCTATGCTGCGTACAGATGTGTACAAAACTATATGCTGTGCACATTTGTATGCAGAGTTTTTAACGCCCATGTGAATGAGCCCCAAATGGTGCACAGGTTCACTTTAATATAACCGGGTAAAAGGACTAAGTAGGAGCCACCAGATACTGAAGTCTTGACTGAGGCCAGTCCGTTGTCTGCGTCTTGGGAGGCCATCTCAGTGGCCAGTGAAGGCATTCTCATTGGATAGGAGAATGGCAGTTGTTGGAGCTTTGGCATGAAGTCAGATAAAGTTAAATGCGCCATATACTATACAATCTGATGGTACAACTCCTTTTAAAGTTACCATAAATTTGTAATATGAGGGTCCACCTAAACTATTGACTCATTTTGTATCCAGTCAGACAAGCCCTTGAACTACATAGTTGATTGTACAGTCTCCTTTAGATCTACTATCAGATGTGTAGTGTATGGTCGGCTAGACCCCAGGGACAAAGTACAGCTAAATCAGAAAGAGGCACAGAAGTTTTTATTTATTTTTAAAGTAAGTTTCACTGCAGATGTTTCCACAATAGTGACCAAAGTTTCAGAAAAAAGGAGGCAGACTTGATGGACCACTTGGTATTTTTCTGCCGTCACTCTTCTATGTTTCTATGTAACATTGTCCTCTGCTTTTTGCTTTGTAGATCTGAGCATAGATGCCATGGATGTAGCTGGGGAGCAGCAACTGGATGTCGAGCACAATCTGTTGAAACAACGATTGGGAAATGATGGGAAACCCATATCATCAGAAGCAGAAAGGCATGGTATGTGTTATGGTACTAAGACATCTAGGAATCATTCGCTAATTACTTTGTCCCTTTTCGTTCCAAAATATTTAAAGGGAATCGGTCTCCTAAAATAAGTATGCAATCCATCAATCTTCCTAAAAAGCAGACACTCTTTAAAATCCAGTCCCTGGAGTATCTTCCACAGAGGTCCCAGATAGTCTGCACGGTCTGGGGAAAAAAAACCTTGTGGCCTCCTTTTTGGCATTATTCTACAATATTTCTCAGGGCTGATATTGGGCTTTTTGTACTAAAGGAGATGAGAATCATTACTCTGTAAATTGTGTCTGTGTTTGCTTTGAATGCCCAATCGTGCAGATGAAATAAACTTTTTTAATGCATTAGCCACAGTGTGTCATTTTTGGTACGAGGCTCCAGGCGCAGGAGATTCTCTCTTTTGAGCCCATGCTGACCCATACGTTAACATATATACAGTCTGAGACAATATAATAGGGCCACAGTAAAAAGACATTTATAGAGCTGGCTGTGTGTATAGGATTATGCTGGAACAGTAAAGGGTTCAAAACTGTTACCACAAAGATAACAGTGCACAACTATCTTATTCTCTTTGTATGCTGTAGCATTACCACTACCCCTGACTGAAAATGCCTGCTCAGTGATTTGGAGCGTTGTCAGCAAACGTTTGACCATTTAGTGCATATAATCCACATGTTAATTTATTACATGATGTTTATTGCTGGAGTTGCAGCTAAACACAATGAGGTGAAATTGCTAATACTGGCCCAGACAAAATCTGGAGCAGGTCTACACGACAACCAATCACCTTCTAGCTTTCATTTTCTAAGCTTCACTGCACAAGCTGAAGAAAGAAGCTGTTTGATTGCCAAGTACAGCTGATCCAGGTTCTGTCTGGGCCAGTCTTAGTAAATACCCCTCAATGACCGTCACGTGCGCTGTCCTCAGTATGCGACATTAAGTTGTCCATTGTGGTTACTTGCACTTGCTTAAACTTGGAAATTATGTTTTCTGTGAAAGCTAACAACAGTTTTATTTTACATTATATTTTGCAGATCTAGGAAAATCAGAGGAGCATGTAGTGTTTGACCCCAAAACTTTAGATCCTAGTCGTTGCGAAAGCTGCTTTGGTGCAGAGACTGAAGATATAAGGTACTTACTTCAAGGTTGGCCAAGGTGGTCTGGTTAAACTGGCCATACACTGTGCGGAATTCACACAGTTGGTGCCCCTGTTGGCACCCTTCTGATCAGAAAATGGGTGAACAGTGACACCAGCCAAACGGCTGTTGTCACTGTTCAAGTCTGTCAGAATACAAAGGACATTGCTGTAGATTCCTCCATCCACGCTTTTTGTATTGTTTTCTTTTTTTGTTCAGCCTGCGGGCCGAATATTACAGTGTATGGCCATCTTTACTGTTCCTTGACTGGTGTTTGATCACTATAGTGAAAAGTATTGTGTTTTTATTTTTGCCCATCGTTACCCATTTAATGTCCTCTGGACCTCTGCAGGTGTTGTAATACATGTGATGATGTGCGGGAGGCCTATCGCCGGAAGGGGTGGGCATTCAAGACGCCAGATTCCATAGAGCAGTGTAAACGGGAGGGCTTCAGTCAGAAGATGCAGGAGCAGAAAAATGAGGGCTGCGAGTTGTACGGATTCCTGGATTTAGAAATGCCCTAATTCTATTTAAAAATGGCTGGTCCTTAGTCTCATCTGCTCTGCCTCTGACACTCAAACTTATTGCAGTTTATTTTAATTTGTTTGTCATTCCTCCTCGATGCAGAGTGGTATACTGGCTATGAAACGGTGTGTGTGTGTGTTCCATTGGAACAAAAGGGTGAAGGGTTTGGAGAAGACAAGAGAAGTGAACAATCTAGGACAGCATAGCTGATTTGGAAAAATTCTCCAATTCAGCTCACTTTCCAGTTCAGCTATGTTGTCCTAGATCCGTGGTTCTCAACCTGTGTAACCTCAGGACCTACATTTGTCCTTGGTCATTAAGTCGTGACCCAAGTTGCACTACAATGGAACACAGTGTGGGCTGCTGTGCTGGTATGAAGCTCCATCCATATGTGCATCCACTTGTACAGCTTCCCTGCTCACCCTGTAGAGGTTCTGGGGAGACAGATTGTGATGTCAGTCCAGACACCTCTATAGGATATGCGAGTGAGCTGTAAGAAATGCACGTATTGGATGTAGTGCCCTCGCGGACATACCATACCCCCAGCCCACCCCACCTCAAGCTGGCACTCGGCACCAAGGAGCATATTTTGAATGGCTGCTTGGCGTGAGAACAGACAGTGCTGAGCTAGAGGAAGGCTGAGGGGCCTCTCACCTAGAAAAGTGAATGGCACGCGGGGACCCACTGAACATGTTGAGAACCACGGTCCTAGATTGTTGCCTTCTCCAAACCCTTCACCCTTTTTGTGAATAATCCTGTTAGAGTGCAGTTTGGTTACGCTCCTTTTCAGGTCTTATGCTCCCATTAGGGAGATTTCCCTTCACTTCCTGACCTAGAGATGCATAAAGTGAGAGAATTCACTCTAAAATGAGGATAAATTTCCTCTTCAGCAGTTGACACCCAAGCAGGTGTTCCATTAAAGGATTTCCACATTGGTCATTAAGTCGTGACCCAAGTTGCACTACAATGGAACACAGTGTGGGCTGCTGTGCTGGTATGAAGCTCCATCCATATGTGCATCCACTTGTACAGCTTCCCTGCTCACCCTGTAGAGGTTCTGGGGAGACAGATTGTGATGTCAGTCCAGACACCTCTATAGGATATGCGAGTGAGCTGTAAGAAATGCACGTATTGGATGTAGTGCCCTCGCGGACATACCATACCCCCAGCCCACCCCACCTCAAGCTGGCACTCGGCACCAAGGAGCATATTTTGAATGGCTGCTTGGCGTGAGAACAGACAGTGCTGAGCTAGAGGAAGGCTGAGGGGCCTCTCACCTAGAAAAGTGAATGGCACGCGGGGACCCACTGAACATGTTGAGAACGACCAGGCCCATCTTTAATATTGATCGGACCCTGGGCAAACATTTTCTTGGGCCCCCCCAGGCCCCCCCACCAAGAAAAAAAATGTAAAAAATGACAACATGATTGTATATCTCCCTGAAAATCTCACTCCATTTCTGTTCTGTCCTTCAATATATGTGAATAACATGATTGATAGAATTACAATGCATGATAGTAGAAAGCCATGATTAGGCATAATTAACCTGATTAGATAATCAGACTTAACAGAGACATGATTGTTGGTAATTTGACATGATACAGCGTTATTGAAGGTTTAACAGAGGAGGAGCCTAGTTTTCTCTCAACGTTTCGCGCTTAGGGGCGCTTCTTCAGGAGAGGGAGGTTGTCATTCAAATGTGCAGCCCGGGGCGACACGGCACCAAGGAGCATACTTTGAATGGCTGCTTGGCGTGAGAACAGACAGTGCTGAGCTAGAGGAAGGCTGAGGGGCCTCTCACCTAGAAAAGTGAATGGCACGCGGGGACCCACTGAACATGTTGAGAACCACGGTCCTAGATTGTTGCCTTCTCCAAACCCTTCACCCTTTTTGTGAATAATCCTGTTAGAGTGCAGTTTGGTTACGCTCCTTTTCTGGTCTTATGCTCCCATTAGGGAGATTTCCCTTCACTTCCTGACCTAGAGATGCATAAAGTGAGAGAATTCACTCTAAAATGAGGATAAATTTCCTCTTCAGCAGTTGACACCCAAGCAGGTGTTCCATTAAAGGATTTCCACTCTGTTCCTATTCCAGTGACAACGGCAACATTTCCCACTACTTTCTGTCCCACTGACATTGTTTACCAGGACACAGAGTTCAATATCTCTCCATGAAGGACAAAAACGGCAATAAAAAACCTGACAGTTTTTTTTTCACAAGTAAATTTTTATTGTCATTATACATGTCAAAGTTACAGACAATAATCAAGTATAGCAAACAGTAGAATATACACAAAGTGAAGTCATGAGTTTAGGTGGGGATGGAGAGGAGGGGTTCCAGGGAACAAGCCGTGATATACATTGTAGGGAGTAGCCTTGTGTACAGCTAGCCCGTTCCACTATTAAGCCCTAAGAGGCAAGAGCGGTGCTTGCATGGCGTTGAAGCCCGAGCGTTTCTAAAAAGTTGTAATAATGTCTTTTGAGGTGACTGAGCTTGGGGACCCCAGCGAGGTCAGTCTATGGTTATGTTGCAGGCCTAAGAGGGCGTTCAGAGCTGTACAGGTATGACAGGGCTAATTTTAGGAAGTTAACTTAGTGGAGGGGGGGAGGAGAGAGAAAAAAAAAAGGGGGAATTATATTCAGGGCTATTAGCGAGCTAGAAAAGGGGGAGGTGTCAGAGGGTAAGGAGGATAGGGGAGAAGGGGATGGAAGGTTGGAGAAGAGTAGGCCCTGATAATCCCTCCTATGTCCAAACATTCCTGGTCAGGCTGTCTCCGAAAAAAAACAAAGGGTTTGGCTTTGGATACAATTCCATCCTCCTAGGACACTAGCAAAAGTCTGAAGCGTGCTGGTAGTACTAGGGGATATCCTGGACTGGTTTACAATTGGTTGTCCCTCAATGGGCAGGAAAGAAAAAGGATTTGGCTTTCAATACTTTAAATAAACGTCACATGACCTTTTTATTTAAATGTTGTTGATGCCTTTATCGTGAAGAGGGTTATGCTCTGTAGGTATGAATATGCCTGATAAATCATTGCTATTTTACTTTTTTTGTTGTCCACTGGTTGAATGTGATGCATTTTCTGTTTCTAATGATGGCAAATGAATTTCCCTTCTTCACCTTACCCACATGCGGGTAAATAAGATTTGGTACCATTGTGTAATTAAGCAATTCTTTCTCTCCTCTCTCCCTGCCTCCTCTGTGCAGTACATGCTGTTGAGAGTAAGTCCGCAACTCTTGTATATTTACAATCCATAATGTTCTGGGCAGCCTGTGATGTCACTTCCTCTGTTACAACACTGCAGTTTCTGGACAGCTTGTGATGTCACTTCCTGCACTGCAGTTTCCATTCACTTAGCCCACCTAGTCTCCCTTTTCTCTGCCTGCACTGAGACTATTTGTAGCAGGAATGTAATATTGCATTTATGAATAAACCCTTCAGGTACTGGAATTGACTCTCTTCATAATTCTGGGGAAAACTGGAAAATGTTTAGATTTCTTAATAACATTAATCAGTACTTGCCTCTCTCTCTGCAGACTGACATCAGAATTTGGTGCAGGCCCTAGAGGTGCCTGTAGATCTCCTTTGTTATGGGAGTTTCCCGGGAGGCCAAAATCAAGCATGCGGTGTTCTGTCAGTGATTGTCCCCATTCCCTCCAGCCTCCTGTGTCTGGCTCCTGGGCAATCAATGTGATGTACAACCTCACTGATCAACAAAGCATTGCCAGAGGGGATGAGGACAACCTTCAGCTTCCTATTTGAAAGAGATATTGCATACAACTGCTTCCCTAGTTTTGGGGCTCCTATAACGGAGAGCAAAATTCTGATTCTGACAGTTTGCTCCAAGACAATCCAGGCCTACGCTATAGTTAAGCTGTGGCCAGGCTATGGACATTCAAGTCTCCACTCGCTGTAGTTACAGATCACATCCACCGAGTCTTTTACATGTATTACCTGGATCTTGTGCTGATTTGTCCTTTTATTGGATTGCTGCCTTTGTACAACTATGAAACCACAAGGCAACACTATGATGGGAATTTATCAAGACTGGAGCAGACAAAATCTGGAGAAGCTGTGCATGGCAACCAATCGACTTCTCTCTTTCATTTTCAAATCTCAGCTGAACAAACTGAAGAGAAAAGCTGATTGGTTACTGCTCCATATTCTGTCCCAGTTTTGATAAAAATATCACAAGGGGGGGAATTTATCAGGCTGCAGGCACTTTTATTTGTACGGAACATGCACATCAATCACCCCCTTGTCTGTGTGAAATTATTTGGGCAGTATAATAATCAGTACCTGCCGTATATGTAAAGTGAACCTGATATTTTCCTGTGCAGCGTGAGCAAGAGGTTTACTTGAAAGAACACCATGAAGTTAAAAAACAAAGTACCCTTACAGAGGGGGCTACCTCGGCACTGCAAGGGTTAAGTGTTCATTTTGTCTAGGGGGCTCAAATAAAGAAGATAAACTCGCCTGATCCTCAGTTCCGTGGCTGTCAGTGCTCACCTTTCTCCACTCTGGCTATGAAATGTCTCTCAGCATCCTCACGTCTAATGCAAGTCAATGGCCCTTAGACAAAATGAAATCAGTGGTCCTTAGACCACCGGAGCCCAGGAAGGAAGAGTCCGCATGGACTAGTCTACCAGCCTGGTGGGGCTGGGGATCAGGTGAGTATATGTAATTTATTTGAGCCCCCTGGATAAAACGAGCACTTTACTGTTGCAGGGTGGAGTTGGCACCACTGTAAGGATGTGTGTATATATATATATATATATATGTGTGTGTGTGTATGTATATATATGTATATATATATATA
>NW_017307885.1:348993-349795 GCF_000935625.1 Nanorana parkeri
TTTGTCCTTTTATTGGATTGCTGCCTTTGTACAACTATGAAACCACAAGGCAACACTATGATGGGAATTTATCAAGACTGGAGCAGACAAAATCTGGAGAAGCTGTGCATGGCAACCAATCGGCTTCTCTCTTTCATTTTCAAATCTCAGCTGAACAAACTGAAGAGAAAAGCTGATTGGTTACTGCTCCATATTCTGTCCCAGTTTTGATAAAAATATCACAAGGGGGGGAATTTATCAGGCTGCAGGCACTTTTATTTGTACGGAACATGCACATCCATCACCCCCTTGTCTGTGTGAAATGATTTGGGCAGTATAATAATCAGTACCTGCCGTATATGTAAAGTGAACCTGATATTTTCCTGTGCAGCGTGAGCAAGAGGTTTACTTGAAAGAACACCATGAAGTTAAAAAACAAAGTACCCTTACAGAGGGGCTAACTCGGCACTGCAAGGGTTAAGTGTTCATTTTGTCTAGGGGGCTCAAATAAAGCAGATAAACTCGCCTGATCCTCAGTTCCGTGGCTGTCAGTGCTCACCTTTCTCCACTCCACTCTGGCTATGAAATGTCTCTCAGCATCCTCACGTCTAATGCAAGTCAATGGCCCTTAGACAAAATGAAATCAGTGGTCCTTAGACCACCGGAGCCCAGGAAGGAAGAGTCCGCATGGACTAGTCTACCAGCCTGGTGGGGCTGGGGATCAGGTGAGTATATGTAATTTATTTGAGCCCCCTGGATAAAACGAGCACTTTACTGTTGCAGGGTGGAGTTGGCACCACTGTAAGGATGTGTGTATATATAT
>NW_017307886.1:0-7269 GCF_000935625.1 Nanorana parkeri
AATAAATATGGTATATTAGTGTCTGTTTCAAAATAAATTAAAAAATATGGTATATTAGTGTCTGTTTCAAAATAAATTAAAAACAGTAGTGGAAGCTGTGACGACGTGGTGATCAGTTTTATGAGTTAAATATGTATTGGTGTTGAGTTATGTTTGAGTGCGTTATACTGTGTAACCTGGTTATGAAAAGACTGTCAGCACCATCCCTCGTTATCTCCCATTGTTCTCTGAAGGAGCTCAGAACAATGACATTCTGGCCAGGCTACTGCTATGGCTGTTTGGAGCTCGTTAGCAGGGGAAACCCTGTGGTGTTGAGCAGACCGATTTGTCTGGGGAAGGCAGGGTGGATGTGATGGGATTATAATCTGATCTAATCACTTGCTGTATAAAAGGTTGCACAGTTGCTCAATAAATCAGAGTTTGTTTCACCCTACACTCGTGTCTCGACCAGTGACTGGGGAAACTGGTAGCTAAAGATCTTCAGGTTGCAATATCTCCTGAGCGAGGAAGAAGACAGCGGCGGACATACTCATCCTGAGTACTGGGGTCCGTCACAGAAGCATCATAAGATATAAGTTGGTTGGGGAAATTGTTGTCCCATCCTAGTGATGTTTTATAATCACTTGTGCTACAAATCAATTGAATGGACAGGGGCATGCAAGCAGCCATGAGCAATAGCCAGGCTGCTATTGGGTATTTCAAATTGCAATAGCCAGATGGCTATTGAAGCCCTGCCCACTGAGCAGAGGAGTGGCCCTGAGAGAGAAATTTCTCTCTCGGTACGATCCTCTGCTTGGTGGGCAGGGTTTCAAAAGCCAGCCTACTATAGGCTTTTGAAATTTTTAACTAGCCAATAGCAGGCTGGCTGTTTCTACCATTGTTTACATCCTGCTGCCAACCACCGAATCTACCCGTCGGCAACATGTGAACAACGAATTTCGTTAAAATTGTTAGTGTGCACCAAGCAAGTGACCACTTTTTAAAACAAATCAAAGCAAGTTTACTGTGTATATTCCTTATGGCTGCTTTTATTTTAGTGACTTCATATAAAATATTTTTATTTTACCTTACTGTGGCACTAAATAATTTTACCGTACCTTACAAATAAATGTTACTAGTACTAAAGTAGATTGTAAAAAGTTGATGATTTTAACTTCCATTTAAAAATTGAACTTGAGGATTCTAGCCTCCAAGAATATCCACAAGTGGAAATCTTCACTTCATACCACATAATCCAAAAAGCAATAACGGAATTCAAGGAAAGTTCATAATCCACCTTTATTTGTTTAAAAAAGACTAAGAACTTTGGGAATGAAGGTAAAGTTACTTTACATATTGTGAGATTTAGATATGTTTTAGAATGTTAAAATGTTTTTCTCTCCAGTTCATTGAAGGACACATGGCAACAGATCGTAGATCCTGTACGTTAGGGTATATCGCCACCTGCAGGAGAAGGACGCTAGGCACACAACAAAAGACAGCCTAGGGACGGCCCCTGCTGGAGGCCAAACCCCCCACCTGCTGACAAGTCTCCAGCTTTTTGCCTAGCGTCAGGAGTAAGGAGGTAAAAAAAATTCTCTCCGGAAATGTTTTCTTTTCCTCCTTTTTGTTCGCTCTTTTCTTCAAGCCATGGTAACATGCTGGATGATTATAGATCCTTGGTGTCTCCCCTGTGCGACCGACGAGCGCATATAGTCCTGCCACCGTGGGTCGGCTGCGACGGTGATCTCGACGCCTGTGGGGTGCATATGACTGGAGGTCTTGGCCTGACAGTCACAGCAGCCCACACAGGCTGGCGGCGCTGCGACCACGGTCGGGGGCGTTGATCCGCCATTTCTCCAATCATTTTCCAGGACAGCAACCTGAGAGATGATTGGATCTTCAGTCTACAGGAAACACAGTCAGACAAGGTTAAAAACCCCTCCCACCCCCCTCGTCCCTCAGTTTTTGATTGTGTTTCTTACCGTCTGGGTCAGCGCAATGTTTGTTTCTTTGTCCCGACTGGATGGCCTTGAGGTCAGCAGTCACCCTCTGTGGGGCTCTGCTAGGGTACTGGATTCCTGAGCCTTGCCTTCTTGTGGTACAGAGGTTATTCCATAGAAGAGGTAGCTGGTCTCTCCCAAACCTAAGGGTAGATACTCAGCCTATCTTTCCCCCAGGCTATTTGCCCTGTCTGGTGCTCTGTGGAGCTTGCCTCATGACGCATTCCAAGCCTCGTTCGGAGTTACGAGGTGTCACTTCCGGTCGCGGCATTTCGTCACTTCCGCCCTTCGCCAATGAGACGCCGGCCGGACAGAGAGGGGCGTTGCTGCACGCCGCCGAGGCTGAAATGGAGGAAGAAGCCAAGCCGGCGATGTCTGCACCCAAGTCCAAGGTAGCGGTGAGTGATGCTTCTGGAGGGACTGGGTGTAGTCTAGGTGGGGGGTGCCCTTATTGCTCCCAGTAGCTGTATTGATACAGTGTTTTGTGCCTCTCTCTTCAGGATGCACTTCTGGGGGACAGGTCTGCAGCCCAATTAGCAGTTCCACTTTCTGCCTCATCTTCTAAAGCAAAGAAGCGGTGTGGCAGTTGCAATGTTAAGTTGCCTCTGAATTACTCCAAGGCCATTTATGAACAATGTATACAGAAGGTTATGTTGAGTGAATCTTCATCTCTTATGCAGGACTTTATGGCCAGTATGTTTAATGAAATGGTGACTGCTGTGCAATCTTTCAAGAATGTTTTTTCTGAACTGTTGCCAATCACTACCTCCTTGATTGCCTCTGCAGGGCCATCTGGAAGTTCTGCTCTGCCTTGTTCACTTTCTAATTCTGCTTTTACTCGGGTAGAAGAGAAAGAGGAGCATTCTGGTTTAGATACTGACAGTTCCCTGGAAGAGGGAGAGACTGTAGAAGGGGATGTGGGGATTCAACCGCCACGTCACCTTTTTGCTCTAGATGACATGGAAGATCTGTTACAGGCTATTTATACTACTGAGCAGATTCCTGAACCTCCTCAAGCTTGTTCTGTGCAAGATAGGCTTTACAGGGGGTTGCAGGATTCGGAAGGTAGAGTTTTTCCTTTCCATCAGACACTAAAAGATTTCGTTTTAGGTGAATGGAAGGATCCTGAGAGAAAGCATTTAGCCTTTCGGTCTTGGAAGAGGCTTTTCCTTTCGGTAAAGAAGAGGAAGAGGAATATTTTAAATGCCCTAAATTAGACACAGCATTATCGCAGGTGTCTAAAAAACAGGACCTCTCATTTGTGGATTCAGGAAATCTGAAGGTACAAATGCATCGCAAAGCAGAGGCCTTATTGCGAAAAGCATGGGATGCAAATTCCTCTGCTATGACCCCAGCTTTGTCCTCCACCTGTGTGGCTAGGAACTTTAGACTTGTGGTTGGAAAGGGTTTCACAGCATGTTTCCCTAGGGGCCCCTGCGGAACAGGTGATAGATTCTCTATCAGTCGTCAGTAAAGCAGTTGCATATCTGGCTGATGCTGCGGCTGAATCTGTTCGAGCATCGGCTAGATCAGCAGCTCTTCTCAATTCGGCCAGGAGAGCTATCTGGTTGAAGTCTTGGGAGGGGGATGTTTCCTCTAAATCCAAGTTGTATGGGTTGCCCTTTGAGGGGAAGTTGCTCTTCGGTCCAGGCTTTAAAGACGTGTTGACTAGATCCTCAGAAAAGGGGAAGAAATTCCCTGAGAATAAAAAGCCCTTTCGCAATCGTAGGTTTTTTCGAGGACCAGAAGAAAAAACAGGGAGGGAGACCTCAGGAGCTAAGGAGAAGATGGCCCTTTAGCAAAAATAAGCAAAAAGGAGGTTTGCTCTTTACTCCTCCTGACTCCTCCAACAAGGAGTCAAAATGACGCCACATTGAAAGTGGGAGAGAGACTTTCTCTTTTTCTTCCCCACTGGGTAGAAATCACACAAAATCAGTACATACTAGATTTAATAAGAGAAGGTGTTCGGTTGGAGTTTCAGGCTCTCCCTCCACAAACTTTTTTTCTTACGCCTCGGCCAAGAGACCGCTTAAAGGCAGTTGCATTATGGGCATGCGTCCAAAATCTTGTTTCCCAGGACGTGGTTGTCCCGGTTCCAGAGGATCAAATATTTCAGGGGTTCTATTCTAATATTTTTCTTGTACCCAAGCCAGGGGGCAAATTCAGATTAATACTGAACTTAAAGAAATTGAACAAGTATCTCCTGTTCAGAAAGTTCAGGATATAGAACATATATTCGGTCCGGATGATTTTGCAAAAAGATCTGTTCATGGTGACTTTGGACATAAAGGATGCGTATCTCCATGTTCCAATTTGGTCAGGACATCAAAAATTCCTGAGATTTGCCATACAGACAGAAAGGGGGTTTCTCCATTTTCAGTTCAGGGCCCTGCCCTTCGGGCTCTCTGCGGCTCCAAGGGTCTTTACGAAGATTCTGTCAGAGGTAGTCTCCTACCTCCACATGCAAAAGATTTCCCTGATTCCGTATTTAGACGACATCCTCCTGTTCGCCCCTTCAGAGGGGGAACTTTTGCGGAACTTGGTGACAGTCAGGGAGACGCTCGAGAGTCTGGGTTGGCTAATCAATCTGGAGAAATCTTCACTGATTCTGTCACGTTACAGGAAATTCCTGGGGTTTCAGATCGATTCAGTAGCCCAAAGGTTTTTTCTCCCAGAAGAAAAGGTGGCCTGTATCATAGACCCAGTTCAGGAATCTATAAGGGCGGATCTCCTGTCCTTAAGACAGGTTATGAGAATCCTGGGGGTCATGACTTCAACGATTCCAGCTGTGACATTGGCTCAGTTGCACTCCAGACACCTTCAGTTTTTTCTTCTTTCCCACTGGGATCATCAGAAGGATTCCCTGGAGAATCAGGTCTCCCTACCCATAGAGTTGCATCATTCACTGGCTTGGTGGTTGAATCCACTGACCTTGTCGAAAGGCAGGGCTTGGGGTCAACTGTCTCCCGTGAAGGTTACTACGGATGCGAGCTCGCAGGGGTGGGGAGCTCATTCTCTGGGGTTGCAGGCTCAGGGGTTTTGGGGCCCGGATCTTGTGGATGCATCCTCCAACCTGAGGGAACTGTTAGCAGTAAAACAAGCCTTGCTAGCTTTCCAGCCCAGGCTGTACGACTGTAGCATATCTAAAGCGTCAGGGGGGGACCAGGTCCCCCAGTCTCCTGCAAGAGACGGTTCAGTTCCTTCTGTGGGTGGAGGAGCATTTCGTCTCCATTTCTGCAGTCCACATAAAAGGGACATTTAATGTGCTAGCAGATTATTTGAGTCGAGCACCCATTCTTCAGGGAGAATGGAAGCTTCATCCCGAGGTTTTCTCCCAAATGGCCGAAAGGTGGGGAATGCCCTCGGTCGACCTGTTTGCAACGAGAAAAAACAGGAAAGTGCCTCTCTTCTTTTCTCTTTCAAGGGAGAGGGATTAAAGCAGGGTAGATGCTCTGTCACAGGACTGGGAGTTCTCCCTAGGCTTTGCGTTTCCTCCTCTTTTTCTTCTCCCTCGAGTGATTTAGAAATGAAGTTGCTCGGACTGCATGATCATTCTGATCGCTCCATGGTGGCCCAAAAGGATGTGGTTTTAGGAACTTCAGAGAAGAACAGTTCAGCCTCCATGGATCCTGCCCCTCAGGCCGGACCTTCTGCTCGAGAGGCCGGTTTTGCATCACGATCCGAAATTCTTTCACTTGACGGCATGGATGTTGAAAGGAGGATCCTAGAACATAAGGGCTGTTCTCAAAAAGTGGTGGATACACTGCTATCCAGTCGGAAGCTAGTGACACGGAGGATTTACAGCAAGGTGTGGAAAGTGTTTTCCTTATGGTGCGCACAAAAGCAGATCTCTAGCTCGTCAGTCACAGTCATTCTGGACTTCCTTCAGGAGGGTGTGAATAAGAAGTTGGCACTGAGTACTTTTGAGGGTGCAAATTTCTGCTCTTTCGGTCTTTTTGGACATTAGATTAGCAGAGGATACGTTGATTAAACGTTTTTTTTCTGGCAACAGAACGCATTATGCCTTTGTCAAAGCAATATTTTCCTCCATGGGACTTGTCCTTGGTGCTGACTGGTCTTACTAAGGATCCCTTTGAACCCATTGAATGCCTGCCTATTAAATGGTTATCTTTGAAGATGGCTTTTTTGTTAGCTGTGACTTCGGCCCGAAGAGTGGGCGATCTCTCTTCATTGTCTATTAAAAAACCTTATATTACCATTTTTCAGGATCGTGTTGTCCTTAGACCGGACCCATTATATCTGCCAAAGGTGGCCACTACGTTTGTAAGGTCCCAGGACATTATTTTGCCTTCTTTTTGTGAAAATCCAAAAACCCCTGGCGAGGAAAGATTCCATTGTCTGTATGTCAGGCGATGCCTGCTGCGATAAATGGAGGTTACTAAGGATTTTAGAAAGTCCAGCCAGTTGTTCGTTCTTTTTGGGGGTTGCAAGAAGGGTAGCATGGCTTCAAAAGCCACCATTGCTAGATGGATTAGGCAAGCCATCTCTACGGTCTACAAGAAGGAGGATTGTACAAGAAGGAGGATTGGACTATCCCAACTCCATTGAAAGCCCATTCGACCAGATCTCTAGCAACTTCCTGGGCGGAAAAGGCCCTGTGGATCAAATCTGCAAGGCTGCCGTTTGGTCCAACCAGGACCCCTTTGTTAAACACTACAGGGTGGAAGTCCTGTCCCAACAGGATTTGGCCTTTGGCAGAAAAGTTTTGCAGGCAGTGGTCCCACCCTAAGGTAGGCTTGTGTATATCTTGCTTGTCTCTCAGGTTGCTGTCCTGGAAGATGATTGGAGAAATCTACGGTTAGTCTTACCGGTAACGGTATTTCTAAGAATCTTCCAGGACAGCAAGCCTACTTCCCACCCTTACTGGATTTGAAATTGTCTAGTGGTTCCCCTCGTGCACTGGTGGAGGTATTCTACTTTAATCTCAACTGAGGGACGAGGGGGGTGGGAGGGGTTTTTAACCTTGTCTGATTGTGTTTCCTGTAGACTGAAGATCCAATCATCTCTCAGGTTGCTGTCCTGGAAGATTCTTAGAAATACCGTTACCGGTAAGACTAACCGTAGATTTCCTGCACGTCCTGCGGTGATGCTTCCCCTTTCGTGCTGCTTCCTGGGGGAGTTCGCATGGTATGTATGGACCTGTGCTGGGGACGTGCGGGTGGACCCTACCTGCTGGATGGCTCTCTGCTGACTAGTCCCTGTGTGGTTGACGTGCTGTGAGGGTCCGGGTCCTGTGGCGGGGGGGGGCCCAGTGATAGAGCACTGG
>NW_017307886.1:7360-19307 GCF_000935625.1 Nanorana parkeri
CCGGGCCCCCGTCTTTCTCTTCCCCCCCCCCCCATGCCTCATGGGTGCAATGTGGGTTGTCAGTCAGTGTCGGACGTCTGCTGGGCCCTCTGTGGCGTTACCTCTCCATGTTGGGTGTTTGGAGGTGTCTGAGGGAATTTCAGCCGCAGCCGCTTTTTCGTTCGGCCGCGGCCAAAAATCGAGCCCCAGGCCTGAGTTTCGGCCTCTGGAGGGTTCGCGGTCGCCATCTTGGTTGTGGGCAGGCGCCCTATTTGGCCGATGTCACTTCCTGTGGGGAGCTCCGGTGCCTGGCTTAATTCGAGAGGGCGGAAGGGGCATTCCTTTCCTCAGCGTGGCTGTCTGCAGGTCAGATGTGTGCAGCTCTCCTCCGAATCGCTCTGCTGTGGAGTTTCAGACGCGTGGTCAGTCTCCTTTTCCTGAGGCATTTGGGAGGCGTGAGCGGGGTATCATGGAACGCAGGGACGCACCGCCCACATTACCTTGCGAGGTCTGCTTTCTGCGGATTCCTCTCATTCCCCCTTGTGCGGCCTGTACGCCCCTCGGGGGGCCTCGGTGGGTTTGGGTGGTACGCGGGTACTGCATTGTCCCTTGAAGTTTTTTCTTCTGCCATGGATGGCTTTGTGACGCGCATTGAACGCACGTTAATGCAGAATCCTCCTAAGAAACATGCTCCGCCATTGCCTTCCCGCTGCCCTGTCAGGGGAGTCCGAGGAGGAAGGGGAGCGTTCCACGGTGTCTCCTCGCCCTGATCCTGGGGATTCTTCCCAACCAGAGTAAGCCAGTGAGGACGAGTCAGCGGCTTCGCTCCTGGGTCAAGAGCGTGAATTGGTTTCGGCGCTGATGAGGGCGGTTAGGGAGACTGTCAAGCTTGAGGACGTTCTTAGTTCTTCCGCATTGCCACCAGTTCAGGACACATAAGAGTAGGCGTTCCGCGAAGGCGTTCCCCTGCATCCCCTTTTTCGATGACTTAATTTATAAAGAGTGGAAGCGACCTACAAAGTAATTTCAGTCCCGAGCCGTTTCTCTGTTCGCTATCCTTTTGAGGAGGCCTTTGTGTCTAAATGGACGTCTCCCCCTGCAGTGGAACCTCCGGTTTCTCGCCTGAATAAGGCTACAGTTATCCCGGTGGGGTCCTTTTGGGACCCCACCTATAGAAAAGCAGAGGCGGTCTCGCGGACTATGTATTCTGTCTCCGGGGCCCTTATGCGCCTGGTTCTGGCCTCTGCTTTGGTCTCCCAGACTCTGACGGAGTGGGCAAAGATGTTGCATCAGGGGCTTGCGGGGGAAAATGTCTCTCCCGCTTATGTGGAATTGGCAGAACAATTGGTGCAGGGCCTTCGGTATCTCTGCTACTCTGCCCTGGATGTGGCTACGCTTCGCCGGTTGCTTTGGCTTAAGTGCTGGTTGGCTGATCAAGATTCCAAGAAAGCTCTGACGGAGCTTCCCTTTACCGGGACCGTTTATTTGGTGCCTCCTTAGATGAGATTATTAACCACTTGAAGGCCATAGTGTTTCACCCCCTTCCTGGCCAGGCCATTTTTCAGTATTCAGCGCTGCGGTACTTTGACTGATGTTTATTCCGTCATGCAACGCTTTACTGAAACGATTTTCATACCATTTTTTGGGGACAGATAGAGCTTTCTTTTGGTGGCTTTTATTCACCAATGGGGTTTTTATTTTTTACTATATAACAAAAAAAGTACCCTAAATTTTGAAAAAAAACATGTTTCCCTATAAAATGTTATGAAACATTTTTTTTCACCCCAATTTTTTGGTAAAATATAAAAGTCGGGGTCACGTCGGGTAAATAGACACTAAACATGTCAACCTTTAATATTGCGCGTGCCCGCAAAATCGCAGAAAACGACCGCAGCCAAAATTGGCCATAGGCGACGCTTTAAACGTTTTTACCGCTCATCAGTTTAGTGTCATCAGTGATTGATGGCCCTAGAATTATTGTTCTCACTGCGACGTTCGCGGCGATATGTAACATGTGCTGCATAATGGGCGCAATCGTCGGTTTCGTACATAGGCGCACCCGACGCATGTTTGTGCGTGCATCTGGGGGGCGGGGGACTTTAAAAAAATTTTTGTGTTATTTTTTTTTATTTTTTTTAGCTTCTTTATTTTTTTTAGCTTCTTTATTTTTTTTAATGCTGTAATTTTTTTTTTTTTGACTTAACTTTATTGCTATAACATAGGGGACTAAGGAATCCCCTATGTAATAGCCAGTTCACCAAACAGGTCCTCTTTATGGAGACATCAGGGGTCTCAAGACCTCTGATGTCACCTAGGGACCCCCACAGAAGCTGATGAAGCACAGATCTGCTCCATCAGCTTCTCTCCGGTGTTCTGCACCGGAGAGTGACACTGAATGCAGGAAGTGATGTAATATACATCACTTCCTGCATTCGGGGACAAGAAGAGAGATCAAAGGGATGATCAAGTAATGATCATCCCTTTGATCTCCTGTTAGAGCGTCGCCGTGCCGGTCCCAGCCGCACCGGCCACATCGGAACACGGGACCGGCAGCGGCGGCGAAGAGACGAGCAGGAGGAGGTACGTGGGGGGGGGGCGGCGCACACCCGCAGATCCTGCAAGCGATCGGGCGTCTCTAGAGACGCCTGACCGCTTGTATGTAAACAGCCATCGCTGGCTGTTTACATGCTGACGGTTTTCCCTCTCGTGTGCGGCGCTCAGCGCGGACACGAGAGGGGGGAGGGGCAGGACGTCTTAAGACGCCCTCCCGCTCTGAGCAGACGTCCATCTGGCCGTTCACAAACGGCCATGGACGTAAGGTAGTTAAGGATTTGACGGGGGGAGAGTACCTTCTTGCCTCAGACTGTCAGGAACGCAGACTACGTCTGCTGAGACCAGCGAGAGGACGGCCACAACATCCCCGTCTCGTTGCTAGGCAACGGGCGGACGCTCCGCAATGCTCCACCTCCCCCTTCTCTACACAGCAGGACGAGACGACAGCCTCTGCCCGGCGGCGTTCCGTTGCTAGGAGACGCTCGGGTCGGGCTTCGTCTCCGGCTCCTCCCCCAACAATTGCTCTGCCTATTTAAGCCTTAGCAAAACACTTGCTCGACGTGCTAGCAAAAGAGCACGTCGAGCAAGCTACTAGGACCCAAGTTAAGGAGACCGTCTCACTGTGGCTACCACCGAGAACCTGCTGCACCAGAAGGTGGAGATCACCCTTCAGGACTGCCATCACAGCAAGGCGACCACTTCACTTCCCTGCATGGACTTTCCATCTCAACAGCAAGTATTACTAACTTACACTGAAGACTGTTGAAGTGTTGTTGCTGCCACCTTGTGGGGAATTCATTTAGTACGCTCCTACTGATGTCCATTAGAACTCTGTATATGCTCAGCCTGAAGCTGTTACCATCTGCAATTACTCATACTCTGTGGTAAGGCCATCTCCTGTTCAAATTATAGTGGACTGTTGTATTCTCTTGCATACTAGGTTAAACTACGTTCGACCTCCTAGTGAAGTAACTAAGGCGAACTACAAACCCCACCACGGCCCAATGCCTTACAATTGAGCCGTGCATTACAGTTCAACCACTCCAATTACTCCCACTATAGATGGCATATGATGTGTAAGAGGTTCCGTCTTCACTCCCTACAATTAAAGTGTAACCGTGAACCTCCCACCTGAGCCATTTCAACTTAAACTCCGCAGCTGTGATCCTACACACCAAGTTACGCTTGTACGATTCATTACACAGACGCGGAAGCAGGAACAGCGGCGGAAAGGCTGGTCCCTCCTTTTCTGCTCACAAACGGCTTTTTCATCCCCCTCCGCCCTCAGAGAAGGGGCGGTAAGTTCTCCAAACCTCCTCCCAGCCTGACAAGCGTCCCTGGCAGCCTAAGTCTGCCAAGCCCGCCGGCAAGCCCTCGCCTGCATGACGGTCTGGCCCCATCTCTGGGTCCCAGGGTGGGGGGGCGCCTTCGGCTCTTTGTGGATTTTTGGGTGGCTCACGTCTCTGACACCTGGGTGCGGGAGCTGGTTTCTTCCTGTTACAATATCGAATTTCTGTCCTGGGTACAGGTTTTTCCCGTTGAGCACACGACTTTCCCCTCCACCATTGGCGGATCTTCACCGCGCTGTGGCAGACCTATTGTCCCAGGGGGTGATCGTGCCAGTTCCGTCCTCGGAAAGGTTCAGGGGCTTTTATTTCAACCTGTTTACCGTGCCCAAGAAAGAGAGGTTCGGCCCATCCTGGACCTCAAACGTTTGAATACTTTTGTGCGGGTCCGTTGGTTTCGGATGGAGTTGATCAGGTCCGTGTTGTGGCGTATCTCCGTCAGGGGATCTGCTGGCCTCCATCGACATCAAGGATGCCTACCTTCACGTGCCCGTATGTGTCATCAGCGATATCTTCGTTTCACGTGGGGGAAGAGCACTTCCAGCTTGTGGCGCTGCCTTTTGGCCTGGTGTCGGCCCCGCAGGTGTTCACCAAGGTGTTGGCCCCGATTCTGGTGCTGTTGCGTTGCTTGGGGATCTCAATCATGGGGTATCTGGACGATCTTCTGCGGGCGGAGCCGCACTCTTCTCTGGTGACGGCTCTAGAGGTCACTGTGCGGTCCTTGGAGGAGTTTGGATGGATCCTGATCTTCCAGAAGTCTTGTCTGGTGCCTTCCCCGCAACTGGAGTATCTGGGCCTGGTTCTGGACACTGTGGCGGCCCAAGTTTTTCTCTGTCAGGACAAACTTCTGAAACTGTTCCAGCGTGCATCTGTTGCGGACTCGCCAGTGGTGGTCCATTTGCTTTTTTGCAGTGCGTGGTGGCTCAAGGGTTTGCCTTGAGCACGGTGAAGGGCCAAATTTCTGCATTGACTGCTTTTTTCCAACGGCCCTTGGCATCTAACGCCTTAGTTCACACTTTTGTTCAGGGGGTTACGTGTATTGTTCCCCCTGTCCACTCGCCTTTGGCGCCGTGGGATCTGATTTTGGTGTGGCAAGGATCTCCCTTTTGAGCCTCTACGGGAGATCCCGCTTCTGTCTTTATCCCAAAAAGTGGCCTTTTTGGTTGCCATCACTTCCGTTCGACGGGTGTCTGAGTTGGCTGCCTTGTCCTGCAAGTCACCATTGCTTGTTGTTGATAGGGACAAGGCTGTTCTACAGCCTCGACCGGCCTTCCTGCCTAAGGTTGTGTCAGCTTTCCATCTGAATGAGGACATTGTCTTGCCTTCCCTGTGCTCGAAACTGTTTGGATGTGGTTCGCGCTCTCCGTGTTTATTTGGAAGCTGCGGCTTCTTTCCGTCAGCCCGATTCCTTGTTCGTGCTCACGGAGGGCCTTCATAAGGGCCAGGCCGCGTCAGCGGCTACCATCTCTCGGTGAATTCGTAATGTTGTTGTTCAGGCGTACGCTGTTAAGGGCTGCGAGCCTTCCTTTCCTGCCCATTCTACATGCTGTTGGGGCATCTTGGGCCTTCCACCATGGTGCCTCTGTTTCTCAGGTTTGTAAGGCCGCTATTTGGTCTTCCATTCACACCTTTGTCAAGTTTTATAAGGTGGATGTGTCGGCATCAGCGGATGCTTATTTGGGGCGCAAAGTGTTGCAGGCGGCTCTTTCAGGGGTCTTCTGGGAATTTTGGTTGTTTTGCCCATCCCTCAGTGTGTTACTGCTTGGTGACGTCCCTACCGTACAGGATCTACGATCTGTTACCCTTTGTCCTTCAATGAACGGGAGAGAAAATAGGATTTTTGTACTCACCGTAAAATCCTTTTCTCTCTGTTTATTGAAGGACACAGGCCCCGCCCTCTCTTATTGGGTGTACACTCCTAACTGCTACTTACTTACTGGAGACTTGTCAGCAGGTGGGGGCTTGGCCACCAGCAGGGGCTGCCCCTAGGCTGCCTTTGTCTTTTGTTGTGTGCCTAGCGTCCTTCTCCTGCAGGTGGCGATATACCCTACCGTACAGGATCTACGATCTGTTGCCCTGTGTCCTTCAATGAAGAGGTAATCAGTGTTTCTTGACTGAGACTGTATTTTCATTCTTTGTAACGTTGTAATAAAATATTAAGATTGGATAATGTAATAAATTGCTATCTTACTGCTTAAGGCCTCATTCACACTGGGCATACAAATCTGCGTGGTGTGCATGCCTGTAAATGGATCGATACCGGGAGGGACACGTGCTTCGTGTAATTGCAAGCAGTAGCCTGTTCTTTCCTATTGGAGGACACGGCTGTATGCTGTCATCCGCACACCCCAACTTGCATATCCAGTGTGCATCCAAGTGCGGACACCCGGACCCACATGTATGTGCAAGTTCAGGTGTGCAAATGATAATATGTTGTCATTGTTAGGAATTGTAGATGGGTATTGCTTTGTTTTTGTTTTTGTGTTTACATTTGTTTACATTTATTTTTTTACTTAATTTTACAATAATTTTTTTTGCTTTAGTTTAACCACTTAAAGACCGGGGTGTTGTTATGGAAATTCGCTTGGTTCAACGCACAAATCCATGCCGCACTAAACTGCGCCAAAGTGTGTCACAGTTGTATTACGCTCTTTTGTGCAAGGACTGGAAGTACCTCTGTAGAGTCACAGGTGCTCTTTGCTTGCTAGTTTCATTCTTAGAGACCCAGCACAGGTATTTGTTTATTTTTTTTATAGCTGCCCAACAGGAAGTGATGTCAGACAGGAAGTGATGTCTCACACTGCAAACCATGAAGTGATTTCAAACAGGAAGTGATTTCAACAACCAGCAAATCAGGAAGTGATGTCAACAACCAACATCACTTCCTCACTACATATCAACATAACATATCAACATATCATCTCCAATTACCACTGGAGAGAACCTTATCCAGCACGGCTCAGTGAGCAATGCCCAATAACGTTCATTTTTTTTATTACTCCTTTTTTTTTTACACTTAACTTTATTGCCATCACGCGATCAGGCGGGACCCCTAATGTCACCTAGGGCCCCCCAGAGATGCTGATGAAGCAGAGATCTGCTTCACCACCTTCTCTACAGCTTCTGTAGCTGGGAATGACAGCTGAATAAGGAAGGGATGTAATATACATCAGTTCCTGCATTCGGGGACCAGAGAGGGGATCAGAGGGAGATTGTGTTGAATGTAAACAGCCATCGTTGGCTATTTACATTTTTTACAGTTTCCCCACTCGTGTGCGCACTGAGCGGGAAGGACCTCTGAAGATGCCCACCCGCTCCTATAAGGTTCCCATCCGGCCGTTTACCTACAGCCAGCGGACAGGAGGTGGTTAAATAAACATAATTAAAGTAACATGGTTTTGTAGGATGTGGGTCATTTTTTTTTATGGTAGGGATGAGGATTACAATGAACTACAAAAAGCAAATGTGTAACAATAAAAAGGTAATATAGTTTTAACGTTAGTGTTTTGAACATATTTATTTGGTGGCAAAAATGTTTATTCCTCACTAGTGTTAGAATGTACATTTTGTTGCAAAAAAAGTTTAATGGCCAAAAGTAAAATTACTTAATGTGGCTACATAATGCTCTAAATCCTTGGTTCTCAACTGGTGGGTTGTGACCCAAAAGTGGGTCGCTACATGTTTTCCACTTTTCTAGGTGAAAGGCTTCTTAGCCTCCCCCCTAGCGCAGCGCTGACAGTTCTTGCGCCAAGCAGCCAT
The DNA here is from genome assembly GCF_000935625.1 of Nanorana parkeri. Lineage (NCBI taxonomy): Eukaryota > Metazoa > Chordata > Amphibia > Anura > Dicroglossidae > Nanorana > Nanorana parkeri. The sequence goes on from NW_017307886.1 coordinate 14,998, forward strand.
TCATATGCTGCTTGGCGCCAATTATCAGCTTATGGTGGGGAGGGCTGGAGCTATGGCCGCAAGGGAGCTCCATCCATACGTGCATTGCTTACAGCTTCCCCACATGTCCTGTACGGGTGCCTGGACCGGAGTGGTGTCACGTTACGGCATCTCTACAGGTTGCGCATTTGGGTTGTACAAGCAATGCACATATGGATGGAGCTCCGTCACATCGAGCAGCCCACACTGGACCCCAAGTTCCAGGGTGACCCACAACACGGGGTCGAGGGAGTCAAACCAGGCTGCCAAATGGGATAAATGAGTGGCCCTGTAATAAGACTCAAAGTCCGGAAGAGCGGCACTCCCATGTTCCTTCTTCTTTATCAAGATAGTGTATCGAAGTCTGGGTTTCTTATTCCTCCAGATGTATCATAAAACTGCCGTGCAGATGCGTTTAAAGAAACGGACCGGGAGACCTATAGGTAGGGTTTGCAACAGATAGAGGCAACGAAGTAGCAGATGCATCTTAAATAATGTGATTCTGCCATACCAAGTATGGTGTAGGTTCATCCAGGAGGCCAGAGTGTCTTCCATGGATTGTAACAGTGGGGCGTAATTAAGCGAGTATAAATCGGACAAGGTAGCTGGCACCTTAACCCCTAGGCATGTAATGTAATCCGACCGCATGCAGAAGGGGAGTAAGTGCCGGAGGCTGTCCCGTTCCGCAGGGGTAAGGGATATATCTAGAAGTTTGCACGTTTACACGGTAGTTGGAGAGACCCCCAAATATTTTAAATTCTTGCATCACCGAGGGTAGGGCCACCAGTGGGTTGGAAAGGTACAATAGCAGGTCGTCAGCATATAACCCCATTTTATGGACTTGTTTGCCTATTGAGAGGCCCTGAATCGATTGGTTAAGTCTAAGAGCGTTTGCCAGGCGCTCCATGACCAGGATGTAAAGTAATGGGGACAGGGGGCAGCCCTGCCGGGTTCCATTGTGTATTTGGAACGGGGCGGAAAGCACCCCGTTCACCCGTACCCTGGTGTGAGGTCGGTAATAAAGTGACATTATTTTATCCACAAAATCTGTAGGGAAGCCTGTCTGCAGTAAAGAGGCCCGCAAGAAGGACCACCCAACTCGATCGAAGGCCTTCTCGGCATCCACTGAAAATAAACAAGGGGATGCCTCGCGACCAGGCGTAATGTATCAGGGTGATTGTTCGCTTAATACTATCTTTGGCCCCCCATGCAGGCACAAACCCCACCTGTTCCTTACGAATCAGGTTAGGGATGAAGGTTGTCAGCCTATTAGCCAGGATCTCCGCGTAGATTTTAACATCGATGTTTATGAATGAAATGGGGCGATAATTATTGCAATGCGTCAGGTCTTTACCCAGTTTGGGCAAGACAACAACGTGGGCCTCCAGAGCATGGCTGGGGAAAGGGCAGGACGGGGAGATGCCGTTGAAGGACTTAGTCAAAGGAGGCGTTAGGTGGTCTTTGAACCGAGAATAGAATTTAGTGGTGAACCCGTCTGGCCCCGGGCTTTTGCCCGAAGGAAGCGACTTAACCGTATTAAGGACCTCAATGTCCGTGAATGGGGCAGTAAGATCCAGAAGGGCATTATCCGGGAGCTCCGGAAGGGATGTTTGCGATAGGTACGACTGAAGCTCTGATGTAAGGTTGTCAGGAAGCAGGGGATGTTACCTCTACTCGGGGACCACGGGCACGGCGCAGGGCACTGGTTCCCCTTCAGCTCGGTAGAACACCTGGTGCCCGAGGTGCAGGTGCGCATGCGCGAGTCATGCGGCGTGGGCGCATGCGCAGTACGCAGGCTGCGCGCGCATCCCCGGGAGCATAGCGTTCTTGCATCATCTGGCTAAACCATGACCACCCCACAGCGGGCCACCGAGGTAGGCGCAACACCACGGAATGCATCCTACGTCGGTTTTGGTGGCCCTCTTTGGCAGCCGACGTACGCTCCTTCATCGAGTCCTGTTCGGTGTGTGCACTCTACAAACGTCCCACCTCAAAACCCGTCGGGTTATTACAGCCTCTGCCAGTGCCAACCCTTCCATGGCGCAACATAGCCATGGATTTCATCGTGGACTTACCTCCTTCACAAGCTTGTACCACCATCATGGTGGTGGTAGACAGATGTACCAAGATGTCCCACTTCATTCCGACCTCCGGTCTCCCGACGGCCCAACAAACCTCGAACTTGTTCCTCCAACACGTATTCCGGTTGCACGGGCTCCCTGATTCCATTGTCTCAGACCGGGGCTCGCAATTCACCTCCCGCTTTTGGACCCAGTTTTGCCGTAGCCTTCATATCACTCGCAGCCTGTCTTCTGCCTATCACCCCCAGTCCAATGGGCAGACCGAAAGGACCAACCAAACCCTCGAGCAGTTCCTTCGCTGTTACACATCCCATCTGCAAGACGACTGGGTGAGCCATCTCCCCTTCGCAGAATTTACCTTCAACAATCAGCTTCATTCCTCCACCGGGCTCTCACCATTCTATGCCAACTACGGCTACCATCCCTCGACTCTCCCGGATCTCCCCCTTGATGTCCCGGTGCCTGAAGTGGCTCAACGGCTCCGCCTCCTACGAGAACTGAGGCGGACCCTAACGCAACAACTCCAGGCTGCGCAGCAGCGGCACAAGACGCAGGCAGACCGTAGACGCACGGAGTCCCCCAGATACAAAGACGGGGACAAGGTGTGGCTTTCCACACAGCACTTCAAGCTGTCCTGTCCCTCCCGAAAACTGGAACCCCGTTACCTTGGTCCCTTCGAGATCGTGAGTATGGTCAACAACGTTGCCGCCAAGCTCCGGTTGCCTGCTTCCCTGGGAATCCTGGTATTTCATGTGTCCTTGTTGAAACCTCACCGTGCCAACCCGTTCCTGGGCCGGGCACCTGCTCCACCGCCTCCCATCCAGGTGAATAACGATGACGAGTACGAAGTCCAGGAGATCCTGGACTCCCGCCGCCAAGGTCAGGGGAACGGGGGCGTTTCCGAACCCGGCTGTAGATTATAAAGGGAAGAGAAGAAATCGTGAAATTCTTCCGCAATGTGTTCAGAGCTATGGACCACCCCACGCTTAGCCGAATTGATATTTGGGACATACGTGCGGAGCCGTTGCCCACGAACCGAGCGGGCCAACAAATGACCGCTTTTATCGCCATGTTCGTAGAAAATGCTGTGCACCCAATCCCTATGAGAGAGATACTTAGCATCCAACAGTCTCTGAATCAGTTAAATCCTGGAGCAGTGGGGGGATGGGGATTTTTATGCGCAGTTTCCAGTGAGGCAAGGTCTGACAGCAGGCTTAACAGGGTGGCCCCCTGTTCCCTCTTCAATCGAGAGCCGTGTTTTATGAACACCCCTCGAATCGTAGCCTTAAGAGCTTCTTATTGGATCGGGGCCGGGGTGGGGTCGGCTGCATGATCAGAGAGGAAGTGGGTAAGGGTGGTGGCAACATCTGATTTACAGACAGGGTCTAAGAGAAGATTCTCGTTCAGTTTCCACGTATAAGATGATTTGCATGTACCCGGGACCTCCAGGGTGAGAAATACTGGGGAGTGGTCAGACCAGATTCGGGTGCCAATGGCGGTAGAAGGGCCCCATGAAAGAAGATGATGTGAGATCAAAAAGAAATCAATCCTGCTATAAGAGTTGTGGCAGGTTCGGCTTATACACGTTAGCCAGTGTAAACGTCCTATTCTGAATGGAACATTGCACAAACACATACCTCCCATCTGGGTCAACCCTTTTCAGCAAGTATCTCACATGTCAACGAGGAGTGGAATCCTATCGCCACCCCCTTGGTCTTACCACAGGGTCGGAGCTGTACACCCATCTGGGGAAGTTGCGGCAGGTAAGGAGAGGCACCATATCAAGCAGAAAATGGGTCTCCTGCAAGAAGACAATTTGATTTATGGAGTTTGTGTAGATCATACAGGAGCTGTGACCGTTTCTGAGGTGATTTCAGACCCCTAACATTCAGAGAACATAATGTCAGGCCTTGCATACAGAAGCCGAGAGCAAGGACAAGCGATCAGAGGGACACTCCGAGCTGCCCAAGGAAAGGAGAAGGGTAAGGAGTCAAAAACAAACAGCAAGGACAAAAGGAATAGGGCAAGGAAAGGGACAAGGGTAGTAGAGGGAAGAGAAAGTGACCAGACGAGACAAACAACAAATCAAGATAGGGACACAAAAGTCCCTAAAATACCCAAACACCTGTTTACAGGCGAGGGAAGGCCTACGCAGGGGTAGAAGACTACTCAAGGCAGCCACAGCACAGAATCCCAGGAACAATCAAAGGA
>NW_017307886.1:19389-40267 GCF_000935625.1 Nanorana parkeri
CGAGGAGTGGGAAATCTGGGATGGGGGGCCTAGCATAGGAGGGTGTGTCAACCGGGTCTGGGGAGGGCAGACAAACATACACACCTCCCGGTCGACTGACCGATCCACATCTCCTGTGGGTAAAACCAGAGAGTTAGACCGCCCAGAGGGCACCATTCGCCCGTGCGTCAGGGCAGGAGAGACCACGGGCACATCTCCGGAACCCCAGTGTAGGGAGCCAACAGCACCCCGACGTCACCCCGGAGCGCAACACTGATCCCACAGAGGGCGTCATAGGTCCGCTCCCCCCAGGGCGCCGGAGATGTCACCCAGGTCGAACACCAGCATCCTAGCGGCAGAGACCAGTAGTGAACTTTGGGAGAGAAGGGGCATCTCCTGGGTAGCCAGAGAGGGCCGCGCCACAAGTCCGGGAGGGTCCCCCAGATGTATGGGGCCCCGTCTCACCACCCCTAGACCCATCTAGGTTACCATGTGCACTGGATCGTCGCACGGCCCGAGAGACCACCCCACACCAGCCGTGGAGATGGACCCTGAAAATCCGCCGTAAACCCCTAGCAGAAACGCGTGTCGCCCCAGAGTGCACAAACAGCATTGCATAAATGTCAACCGTCCCCCGATAACATATTAGTAATAAGATATTAAATAAATCCAACGGTAGAGAGGGGGGGCGTAACCCCATAAGGTCCATGGAATGCGGGCAAAGAATACAAATAAAAAAAAATATGTAAGGTGCATCCGCTGCGGTACAGTCCCTGGGGGCAGACGGTAAGCTCCTGTGTGCCGGCCAGAAGTCGGGAGCTCTCGGGTGGGAGAAAAACAATGTAAAAGCAATCCGGCCAGCATTCAGTAAATAAGGTGTAGAGCGTGTGGTCGTGAGCCGGACCCCACCGGAGCGGGCACCCGTTGTAGGAGGTCAGGTATCCAGGTAAATCAGGGAGGAATGTGGACCCAGATCCGCCCAGGGTTCGTGGGGCTGCATATCAGTATAGTTGACGTGAAAGATGCTGCTTGGGCGACAAAGGGTAAGGGCAATGAAGTATGTCTGCGGTCCTCCCAGCGGAAGGGCGAAGGAAGGGATCCTCAAGTGGGGGAGAAAACACCCCTGTACAGAAGGGCAGTACTAGTGCAAGCTTAACACAAGGCCTCGCGCATCAGGCTGTGAGGAGGGTGCGGCCTCCTGCCGGTCCCGGCAGAGGCTTCTTCGTGGCAAAGCAGGCATCCAATATGTCTCCTCAGGCGGGGAAATCCAGGCAGGTGGGTCTAAATCCGGCCAGGCATCAATCGTGACTGCAGGGAGTTTCAGCGCGTGCAGGAACTTTTCCAAGTCGGTCGGGGATCTCGAGACATAGGACCTACCATCCTTCCGTGCCACCAAGTGGAAGGGGTAACCCCACCGGTATTGAATGGCCTGCTGTTGGAGCAGTTGGGACAGGGGTTTGAGCGCCCTGCGTCTGGCAAGGATGTTCCGGGAGAGGTCAGGGAACGTCAAAATGTGCGCGCCATCAAAGTCAATGGGGCCTCTATCCCCGGCCTTGGCTAGAATGGCTTCTCTCTGCTGGAAGAAGTGCACCTTGCATAGGACATCTCTAGGTAGTTGCTGGGCGGGGGTGCGAAAGCCAGGAACCCTATGAACTCTGTCCAATTCAATGGGGTGAGTGGGCGGGTTACCCAGGAGCATATTTAAGATGCCAAGACCGTTGCTTGAGGTCTGCTAGGCCCGTTGCCTCAGGGATGCCCCGCAATCTAATATTATTGCGTCTATGACGATCCTCCTGATCGTCGATACGTAAAGACAGGTGGAGCCGGGTGTCATGGTGTCTGCCTACCTCCTCCTGTAGTTGCCGGACCGATGATGACACAGTCGCGGTCGTGGATTCCACCACCTCCAGCCTGCGGCCAAAGCCTGCCGGGCCCTCCTTGAGTGCCGCCTATCATGGCGGTGTGAGGCCTCCAGGCGGGAGAACATTCCCTCCAGCTCCGATTTAGTGGCAACATAGCGAAATAGCACTGGAACATTTCATCGTTCCGTAGCGAAGCGCTGTCTTCCCCGGTCATCGAGGAATCCGAATCCGCCTGGGGTAGCGGGTGAAGAGGGGAAGAGGCCTCGGAGTGGGGCGGGTCTCCGGTCCCGCGGCCCAGCCGCGTTGAAGCCGCATGAGAGCCCGAGGGGCGGAAAAAGGTGCCAATTGACTGGTTCGTGGCCGACGGAGTGCTCTGATTAATGACCAAGGACAAAAGTGGGTCCTGAGGTTGCGCAGGTTGAGAACCACTGCTATAAATATGTTGACCTGTTATATGTTTTCAGAGTTTCAGGCTAATCCAAAGTCTAGAATTTACTGGGAAGGTCCCTCAAGCTAAAACAGCATACTTCTAAAAACCCTCAGAGGTTTTTGCATATACACTATATTGTCAAACGTATTGGGACACCCCTCCAAATCATTGGATTCAGGTGTTCCAATCACCTCCATGGCCACAGGTGTATAAAATCAAGCACCTAGGCATGCAGACTGCTTCTACAAACATTGGTGAAAGAATGGGTCACTCTCTGGAGCTCAGTGAATTCCAGCGTGGTACCATGATAGGCAGGGCCGGCCTTAGGCCTTTAGGCGCCCTGTGCAAGAAAACTTTACAGCGCTCCTCAGTGACCACACCCATTTTTTTCCAATAAAGACTCCTATTTTGTTAAGCCCCAAAGAAACATTAAAAAGTATGATAAAAATAAAACTTTTATTCAAAGGTATTAAACTTGTAGGCACAATATAAGTATTCTTATTACATAAAACAACAGAAGGTAAACAAGTGGTAAACAATAAGTGTCACACTAAAATAGAGTCTATAACAATAAAGTGTCAGGTTGTCACGCCGACCCCTTTCTTCAAGTAGGTGCATCTAGAAAAGTAAAAATAAAAAGCAGAACATAAAACCTAGACTACATGTTAAATTAATGAATTACTATTTGCCCGAATATACAAAAAATGTATTCAGGCACATAATAACTTGTTTGAGAATGTGCGGTAGCCATGTTGGCCACCGGCACGTTCTGCGAATGCGTGCCACCATCTTGGAGGGGGGGAGCATGACGCCTTGCATGCGTGACAGGTGATGTCACACGCCAATATATGCGCCCCCATCCTAGTGTATACCTAGATATATACCAAGATGGCGGCGCCCAACACGTGCGGTGTTATATGACGTCATGCGCCCTGCCTTCAGAACACGCCAATGGCTGAATCCAAAATAGCATAAAAATTTGTTTTGTTTGATGAAACAATTGAAAACGTTTTTAGTTTTCGTTCATTTCATCTGAAATTAATTTTTAGTCTGCACATGTCTAATAATTCCTGGGGGGGTCAATTTTCACTTTTTTTAAATCATTTTTTACATTTATTTTTTATTTTTTTGTATTTATTTTTGTACTGTTGGGGGGACTTTGGGGAAATAGTAGTGGTCTAAACAGACCCCTGACATTTACCTTTTTAAAATAGAAAAGAAATTGAGGACACAATCCTCAATTTCTTTTTCTGCATCCTCTGTTCTAAATTAATGGAGAGCACTCAGTACAGAGGCTTCCCATTCATTCAGACACTGATGATAGTAAAATATTTACTATCACCAGGTTCTGAATGGGGAAGAGCCTCCATAGTGAGTGCTACTCCCTATTCAGAAATTCATGAATAAAACAGGAAGTGATGTAAATCACATCCTGTTCATTCATAACTGGGGACACATAGTACTATGTGTCCCCAGTTATTTACAAACACTGGATTGATCAGACGATCACTCCAGTGTTTGTGCTGCACATGGAGGATCGGTAAATATCAATGATACTTACTGATCCTCCGCTCGGCTATGTACAGAGCCGCTGTCATCCTGAAACTGACAGGATTACAGCATCGTCGCTCTACTCACCGCTCGGCCATCCTGAAAGCTGCGGCTTCTTTCCTCCTCACTGCTCGGCTGAGCGGTGAGCAGGAGAGAAGCAGCAGGCTGTAGCCGCCCTGGGGACAAGCTCTGTCGGCCGCCTGGCGCCCTGTACGGCCGCATAGCTCGAACACCCCAAAGGCTGGCCCTGGTGATTGGTTGCCACTTGTGCAATAAGTCCACCCGAGAAATTTCCTTGCTACTAAATATTCCACAGGCAACTGTTAGTGGTATAACAAAGTGGAAGCACCTGGAACAACAGCAACTCAGCCACGAAGTAAAATGACAGAGCGGGGTCAGCGCATGCTGAAGCACACAGTGCGCAGAAGTTGCCAACTGTTGTCAGAGTAGATGGCTACAGACCTCCAAACTTTGTGTGGCCTTCAGATTGGCACAACATCAGTGCATAGAGAGCTTCATAGAATGGGTTTCCATGGCCGAGCAGCTCATCCATGCCTTACATCACCAAGTGCAATGCAACGTGTTGGATGCAGTGGTGTAAAGCACGCCGCCACTGGACTCTAGAGAAGTAGAGAGGTGTTCTCTGGAGTGACGAATCACGCTTCTCTGTCTGGCAATCCGATGGACAAGTCTGGGTTTGGCGGTTGTCAGGAGAACGGTACTTTCCTGACTCCATTGTGCCAAGTGTAAACTTTGGTGGAGGGGGGATTATGGTGTGGGGTTGTTTTTCAGGGGTTGGGCTTGGCCACTTAGTTCCAGTGAAGGGAACTCTTAAGGCATCAGCATACTAAGACATTTTGGACAATTTTAATGCTCCCAACTTTGTGGAAACAGTTTGGATGGCCCCTTCCTGTTCCAACATGACTACGCGCCAGTGCACAAAGCAAGGTCCATAAAGACATGGATGAGCGAGTTTAGGGTGGTTGAACTTGACTGGCCTGCACAGAGTCCTGACCTCAACCCGATAGAACACCTTTGGTGTAAGTTAGAGCGGAGACTGCAAGCCAGGCCTTCTTGTCCAACATCAGGTTACATTGTCGCCCTGATGAAGGGATCCTGTGCGGTCCCAAAACGTTGTTTTATATGTGACGATTGATGATTGGTCCGATTAAATGGACATCAAAGATTGCTGAGTGCTGGTGATTTCTGCTTTTTACTGTTTGTTGCACGGCGCCATCCGTGATTGTCACTACGAGCACCACTACAAGTACTTGGGCCATGAGCGCTGTAAGGCGTGCGGAGGGACCTACTATTCTCAACATCAATACCTGACCTGACAAATGCACTTCTGGAAGAATGGTCAAACATTCCCATAGACACACTCCTAAACCTTGTGGACACCTTCCCAGAAGAGCTAAAGCTGTTATAGCTGCAAAGGGTGGGCCAACTCAATATTGAACCCTACGGAGTAAGACTGGGATGCCAGTAAAGTTCATGTATGTGTAAAGGCAGGCGTCCCAATACTTTTGGGAATATAGTGTATCTCTATCTTTACCTCTAGTTATCTCTATCTCTATATATCTCTCCATATTTCACTATCTTTATCTCTTTCTACCTCTATCACTATATATCCCTATCTTTATCTCTCTATATAGCTATATCTATAATTTTCTATCTCTATATATTTCTTTATCCATCTCTCTATTTTTCAATCTCTACCTCTAACTTGATATTTTTATGTCTTTATCTCTTTATATTTCCGTATCTATCTCTATAGATCTCTTGCTCCATTTCAGTATATCTCTATATATCTTTATATCTATCTCTATATATCGCTATATATCTCTATCTCTACATATCTTTATCTCTATATATTGTGAGGATTCACTTCAAAAGGTAGCGCATTCAAGACACTTCCACTAGTAGACAACTTTTTTTTAGGGCTGCCTGCCCGCTTTTATTCAAACACACACACACACACACACAGAAGTTTCCCCTCGCAGGGTCTTCTCCAATAGGTTAATCACAAAGTTCAGCTTTTTGGTTCAGCCACATAACCTTTTTACCGGCTCACTGACATCAGGTTTAACCAAACCTTACCCACATAGGCTGTATTCACACACTTGCCACACTGGCTTGTCTTTTTGCCCCACAGGCGGATTGCCACACAGGCTGCTGTTTTGCCACAAAGGCGTATTGCCACACAGGCTGCTGTTCACCAGACACACAGTCTGGTTCAAGGGTGGGGCCCCTTCCTTAGGAGGCTGGGAGTTTTTGTAGAGGTCTTAACAAGCCAGCTAGCTTGAGCTGGGCTTGTTACCTCAAGCTTTAGTATAACACTTGAACCTGGCATATACATCTCTTGTATTCTGGCTAGACCCAGAAATTTTTATCAGCCTGCTGCCACAATATCTATATACTGTATCTCTAGCTCTATCTTTATCTCTATATCTATCTCTTTATTTCTCTATCTTTGTGTTTCTCTTTCTATATCTCCATATATCATCTCTTTCCAGCTCTATCTTTACTCGATATATCTCTATCTCTATATATCTGTATATATTTCTCTATGACCTTTCTCGATATATTTCTATATCTATCTTTATATTTCTCTATATCTTTCTCTATATTTCTCTATCTCTATCTTTTATGTTTCTATTTCTCTATCTCCATACATTTCTATATCTATCACTATAGCTCTTTTTTTCCTTTTGTTTTCTCTATATAGCTCTATATCTTTCTTTTTCTCTAGCTCCATGTATCTCCTATATTTATCTTTATATTTCTCTATCTCTTTCTCTATCTTTATATTTCTCTTTGTCTATCTCTATATATTTTTTTTTTTTATATAATAAGACTTTTTTAATTGTCTACATGTTTTTCACAATATACATACATCAATAAACACACAACCCTAATTCACATATCTTTACACATTTTGGGTAAAGGACTATTATATGCACGTATACGCCTTCTAAATAACATCTAACCCTCTAATTATATAACAAATAATGATATCTCACCCAAATCACTATCCTCTCAATACCTATCCATAAATAAAGTTGTAAAAGTGAATATCATACCTTTGTATAACCCCCTTCCCCCCACCCGTACATCCCCTCCCAATCCTCTCTCTCTCCCATCCCCAATCTCCATGGTCCATATATTTAATTTTTTTAATATGAATTTCTACACTTTTTAAATTTAAACTGAATTTCTCCTTTATGCTGCCGTATTACTTAAAATAACTTCTGTTATTTTCCCTACAGTAAATATGCTCTTTCTTATATCATAAAGCACTGTATGCATCTGTGTCCATATATACTTATTCCAAGGCATCCACATATCTTTCCATTGAGATTATTGTTCAATAATATTGTATCGTCAGCTCCTCATATCTTTTAATCTTGCTCAATTCCACTACCCATTCCTTAATAGTAGGAACCCTCTGTGTATTCCAGTATCGTGGAATTAATGTTCATGCTGCTGCCACATAGAATCTAAGAAGATCCTTTTTAACTCTAGATGTCGATCCTGGAAATATTAAAAGAAGGCCTGTCTTGGATGAGGAACCACTAACGTGCCAACTACCTGATTATACACTTCAAAAATATTTTCCCAAAAAGGCATTATATAATCACATTTCCAACAAATATGGAAATGGGTCCCTTCTGCATCCTTACATCTCCAACACAAAGGTGATTTTTAATGTGAAGATTCTGTGTAGAAGGGTCGGACATGTATGCCAACGAGATAAGATCTCGACGAGGCAATAGATATTTTGTGAGTTAGTATAAAGGATTTTTGCACTTCCTCATCTGTAAAATAGATTTGGAGATCTTTCTCTCATGCTGAGATAAAAATAAGGCTTAAAGAAGATCAAACATTCAACATATTACGATAAAGTATAGAGATCACATGTCACGTCCGTGCCGCCACTAGGACCGGCGGTAGGGTCCGACGTCCTTCTGCGCAGGCGCACCGCAGATCTCGGGCTGCACTGTCTAGGAGAGACAGCAACAGGGGCAGGCGCGTCACAGGGCTCCTCCTCCCTTCACACGAGCCGCCGGCTTAAAGCCGCGGTTCAATAATTGATCGGCGTCTTACTATCAGTTGTGGCAGGACGCTGATCAACACAGTGTCCCCTCACCTCCTTGTCGGACCACAGAGCATAGTTGCCGGGATCAACAACTCTGGGATCAAAACGCAAGTACCCGGGGCTCCCCGCATAGGACCTCAGGAACCTAACACACTGCTAGTACCATTGATTGTGCTTTATGTCATGCCCATTGCATGAACTCTGCTGCTACCATTGATTGTGCTTTATCTTCATGTCCATTGCATGAACTCTCCTGATACCATTGATTGTGCTTTATGTCATGTCCATTGCATGAACTCTGCTGCTACCATTGATTGTGCTTTATCTTCATGTCCATTGCATGAACTCTCCTGATACCATTGATTGTGCTTTATGTCATGTCCATTGCATGAACTCTGCTGCTACCATTGATTGTGCTTTATTCTCATGTCCATTGCATGAACTCTGCTACTACCGTTGATTGTGCTTTACCCCATGTCCATTGCATGAACTCTCCTGATACCGTTGGCTGTGCTTTGTCTCATGTCCATTGCATGAACTCCGCTAATACCATTGATTGTGATTAGCCCCACACTGCATTGCCTCACCTTACAGAGACAGGCCATTGCCTTAGTAGATGCCAACAGAATCGCTATAACAAACGCACGGGGTATGATGTCAAGCGGTAAGCTCGCAGCCTTACTCCACCAAGAGGCATAAGAGACTCATCTGCATACTGACCCCAATCCATCCTCCGCAGTTGCGATCCATAGGTACACCTACCCCGAGGTGGGACGTTACAGAATAGTAAGACCCATAATAGACTACCGAGCACTAAATAGAATCACGAAGAAGAACAAGTACCCCCTTCCACTCATTCCGGAACTAATCAAACGCCTACAAACAGCTCGGATTTTCACCAAATTAGACCTAAAAGGGGCCTATAACTTAATCCGGATGAGACCCGGGGACGAGTGGAAGACTGCCTTCAGAACTCGATATGGGCACTTTGAATATGTGGTCATGCCCTTCGGCCTTACCAACGCTCCCGCCACTTTTCAGTGCTTTATTAATGACATCTTCAGGGATCTACTTGACACATGTGTGGTCATATACCTCGACGATATCCTCATATATTCCGACAACCTGCAGGAACATCATAAGCACGTCAGGTGGGTCTTGGCGAGGCTCCGGGCCCACCATCTCTACGCCAAACTGGAGAAATGCACCTTTGAGGCAACAACCATCCCTTTTCTGGGGTACATCATCTCCCCCGAGGGCATAAAGATGGAAGAGACCAAGATCGAATGCATCCTTAAATGGCCAGTACCCCACTCCAGAAAAGCGCTTCAACGATTCCTAGGGTTCGCAAACTTTTATAGGAAATTCATAAGGAACTTCTCCGCCCTGGTAAAACCATGTGCTTTATTCTTATGTCCATTGCATGAACTCTGCTACTACCGTTGATTGTGCTTTACCCCATGTCCATTGCATGAACTCTCCTGATACCGTTGGCTGTGCTTTGTCTCATGTCCATTGCATGAACTCCGCTAATACCATTGATTGTGATTAGCCCCACACTGCATTGCCTCACCTTACAGAGACAGGCCATTGCCTTAGTAGATGCCAACAGAATCGCTATAACAAACGCACGGGGTATGATGTCAAGCGGTAAGCTCGCAGCCTTACTCCACCAAGAGGCATAAGAGACTCATCTGCATACTGACCCCAATCCATCCTCCGCAGTTGCAATCCATAGGTACACCTACCCCGAGGTGGGACGTTACAGAATAGTAAGACCCATAATAGACTACCGAGCACTAAATAGAATCACGAAGAAGAACAAGTACCCCCTTCCACTCATTCCGGAACTAATCAAACGCCTACAAACAGCTCGGATTTTCACCAAATTAGACCTAAAAGGGGCCTATAACTTAATCCGGATGAGACCCGGGGACGAGTGGAAGACTGCCTTCAGAACTCGATATGGGCACTTTGAGTATGTGGTCATGCCCTTCGGCCTTACCAACGCTCCCGCCACTTTTCAGTGCTTTATTAATGACATCTTCAGGGATCTACTTGACACATGTGTGGTCATATACCTCGACGATATCCTCATATATTCCGACAACCTGCAGGAACATCATAAGCACGTCAGGTGGGTCTTGGCGAGGCTCCGGGCCCACCATCTCTACGCCAAACTGGAGAAATGCACCTTTGAGGCAACAACCATCCCTTTTCTGGGGTACATCATCTCCCCCGAGGGCATAAAGATGGAAGAGACCAAGATCGAATGCATCCTTAAATGGCCAGTACCCCACTCCAGAAAAGCGCTTCAACGATTCCTAGGGTTCGCAAACTTTTATAGGAAATTCATAAGGAACTTCTCCGCCCTGGTAAAACCTCTCTCAAAACTCACCAGCTCCAAGACGAGATTCACCTGGTCTGGGGAGGCGCAGACAGCCTTCGAGGATTTAAAATGTCGGTTTATCTCCGCTCCCATCCTAAAGCTACCCAACCCTGCTTTCCAGTACATACTGGAGGTGGACGCCTCCGAGTGGGCTCTTGGGGCTGTTCTGTCCCAACGGGAGACGCTCTCTTCTCCACTGCACCCCGTGGCTTACCATTCCAGAACGCTCAACTCGGCGGAGAGGAACTACCCCATCGGGGAGAAGGAGTTACTAGCTATCAAAAACTCTCTAGAGAACTGGAGACATCTATTGGAGGGTGCTCTCCATCCCGTAGTCATCTACTCCGACCACCGCAACTTACAGTACCTCCAAACCAATAAAACCCTGTCCTCCAGACAGGTACGCTGGAGCTTGTTCTTTGACAGATTTGACTACATAATAACCTACAGGCCGGGATCCAAAAATGGCAAGGCGGACTCCCTATCTAGAATCGGGGAGAGTTCACAAGGCGATTATCCGTCTTCCTCCGTAATTCCTCCTACAAGAATAGTAGCCGGTACCGTCGATCTGAAACAACAGCTCAAGTTGAACCTGGAGAAGTCTCAGACCCATCCTCCGGGATTAGACCGCGATGAGGAGGGGTTCCTCCACCGTGACTCCAGGCTATACATCCCACCTGCCATGCATGCCCAAATCCTAAAATTGCTACATGACTCTCCATCCGCGGGACATCCGGGGGTTAGCAAAACTCTGGAACTCGTCCGTCGGTATTTCTGGTGGCCGAAAATGCGAGAGACCGTAACCAGCTACGTAACAACTTGCTCAATCTGTGTATCCTGTAAACACGGCAGAACTCCTCCTTACGGGTTATTGACAAACCTCCCCATACCCACCAATCCTTGGGAGGTCGTTTCACTGGACTTTATAGTTGATCTCCCTCCTTCTAAAGGTCACGATACTGTTCTTGTAGCCGTAGATCACTTGACAAAAATGGCGCATTTCATGCCCCTAAACCGTCTACCGAATTCCCAAACAACTGCTGAAGCCTTCTTCGCTACCGTCTTTAGGCTACACGGAGTACCCAATAGAATCATCACTGACCGTGGATCTCAATTCATTTCAAAATTCTGGAAGGCCCTTTGCGGTAAATTGAGGATTGACCACAGGCTCTTGAGTGCCTATCACCCGCAAACAAATGGCCAAACTGAAAGGGTTAACCAGTGTCTCAAACAGTTCATAAGGTGCTACTGCACCCACCTCCAAGACGACTGGTTGGACCTCCTAGCACTGGCCGAGTTCTCCTACAACAACTCCGTCAGCTCCTCCACGAAGCATTCTCCATTTTTTGCCAATTACGGGTTCCATCCGCTACCTATACCTGCTGAGTTCATCCGCTCAAACAACCCCTCAGCCGAAAGCTATATGACTCTCTTACAGAAGAACTCCGAGATCCTCAAATCCAACATAAAAACATCCCAGGAAAGGCAAAAGAGATATTACGACCTCAGACATCGCCAGCCACCTCGCTTCCAGGTAGGGGATTTCGTCTGGTTATCTACCAAGAATCTGAACTTGAGGACTCCTTCAAGAAAGTTCAGTAGACTGTTCATCGGTCCCTATGCTATTGAGAAGGTCGTGAATAGTAACGCCATGAAACTCACTCTCCCCGCGGATTTGCAGATCCACCCTACTTTCCATGTGTCCCTTCTAAAACCGTTTAGGGGTGACCCCTTCAGGGATCGTGAGCCTCCGGTTTCCCCTCCGGTCATCGTCGACGGGGAGGAGGAGTCTGAGGTGGAAGAGATCCTGGATTCCCGACGGTTCCGGAACCGATTGCAGTACCTTATAAGATGGAGATCCTATGGTCCTCAGGAGGACTCCTGGGAGGACTCCCAAGACGTCCACGCTCCTAGAAGGGTCGCTTTGTTCCACAGAAGACACCCGGACAGGCCCTCTCCCCCTGGTAACCCTGGGAGGGTTCCCCTGAGGAGGGGGTACTGTCACGTCCGTGCCGCCACTAGGACCGGCGGTAGGGTCCGACGACCTGATACCGTTGGCTGTGCTTTGTCTCATGTCCATTGCATGAACTCCGCTAATACCATTGATTGTGATTAGCCCCACACTGCATTGCCTCACCTTACAGAGACAGGCCATTGCCTTAGTAGATGCCAACAGCATCGCTATAACAAACGCACGGGGTATGATGTCAAGCGGTAAGCTCGCAGCCTTACTCCACCAAGAGGCATAAGAGACTCATCTGCATACTGACCCCAATCCATCCTCCGCAGTTGCGATCCATAGGTACACCTACCCCGAGGTGGGACGTTACATCACATGGTGCTAGTATCACGTACCTGTGCTGAGACTGGATGTAGGAGGAGGCTTCCCTTGCAGCTCGTGTCCTAGGGACTCTGGTATTGGGGACAGAGTCCTTATAGACAGTGAGTGGCAGGAGGGCCAGAGGCAGTTCCACCGTACAGGCCACTCCTTGGTTTTGCGGCAGGGTCTTGTAAATCTTGATATCCGAGGTCAACAGGCCGAGGTCACACAGAGCAGGCAGAGCAAGTACAAAAGGAGAAGGGATAGGCAGTCCAGTGAAGCAATCCGAGGTCAAGGGTATAGGCAAACAAGAATGGTCAAACGTTCCGAGGTCAAAGGCAGGCTGCAGGCAAACAAGGTCAAAGTCAATCCGGGTCGATAATCAAGGGTACTGGAAACAAGGATCAGGAGACGTCAGGGCGGTTGAAGAGACAAACCAACAATGAGTAGGTGTGGAGTCTGGGTTTAAATAGTGAAGGAAATTATTTGGAGAGCATCACTTCCTGTGAGCCTTTTGGAGAGTGTCACTTCCTGTGAGCCTTTTGGAGAGCATCACTTTCTGTGAGCCTTTTGGCGAGCATCACTTCCTGTGAGCCTTTTGGAGAGCGTTCTTCTGCGGACAATCCTTGGCGCGCGCATGCGCACAGGCCCATTACGGGAACCCTGGCTTGGCGCATGCGCAGAAGCAGCAGGTCTCTGACAGCTAGGATCCAGAGCACCTTCAGGTGGCGCTGGAGCTGAGCCCTGCAGTTCCTGTGCTCACCTGCAGGTGTCTCCAAGCAGCCAGGAGCTGTTAGGTACCAGACCACCACTGGGTGGTGCTGGAACCTACAGCTCCAGTGCTCACCTGCGGGTGTCTCCCAGCTGCCAGTACTTAGCCATCACCTGGTGCTTCCTGGAAGGATATTTAAACCCTCCCTGCAGTCAGGATGATGGCTCAGTATACTGTTATTGTTTCCTGTGAATCCTGAGTCCCCAGTCTTGAGTCCTGTTCCCTGCTTATGTTCCGGAGTCCTGTTCCCTGCTTATGTTCCGGAGTCCTGTTCCCTGCCTCTGTTCTGGAGTCCTGTTACCTGTTTATGTTCACAAGTTATGTTCCTGAGTCATGTTACCTGCTTATGTTCTTGAGTCCTATTTCCCTGCTCCCAAGGTTTTCATGCTCTGTTATACCCTGTGAGGGTATTCTGTGGTTTGTTCCTAGTTTTTGGTTGCGAGTACTTATTTGTGGGTTATGTTTTAGCTCTTCATAAATAAAATATACACTGAGTGGCCAGATTATTATGACCACCCTATCAGTACTAATGGGTTGGTCCCTCCTTTTGACAACAAAGAATTTCAAACCAGGTAAGTGGTCTATGCAGGGCCGGCCTTAGGGGTGTGCGAGCAGTGCGGCCGCACAGGGCGCCATGGCAACAAGGGCGCCGTGCGGCCGACACAGCTCGTCCTGGGGGCGGCTTCTACCTCCCCGCTGTCAGAATGCGGAAGTGATGTATATTACATCACCTCCGCATTCTTGTGGAGGTGGTTTTTGCGCTGTGTTGGTGTTGTGTTGTGATAAAATGATACAGGGGTATATTTAATTACAACACAAGGTATCACAATGCACGGCAATGCGTCACAAAGCTTTGCCATGAGCTGCCACAGTTAAATTAATGTTTTTTTACAAAAGAAAAAAAATTATACACTGCGATGCGTTCTAACAACGCACTGCAGCGCATGTACCTGGTGAGCACCACAATATGGTGCACGTGTATGTTATGTGTGTAGGGGGGAAGGGGGGTTTTGTGCTTTTTTTAATTTTTTTATTTACACATTTTTTATTTATTTTACTGTTGGAGGGCCTTGGGAAATATTAGGGGTCTAAACAGACCCCTGACATTTCCCTTTTGAAATAGAAAAAGACATTGAGGACACAGAGCCCGGGACCGGATCTCCGTAAGGCCCCCAGCCTCAGCCCCTCCTGCAGCCACAAGTTCCGCCCTCCGATGTTACACCCCTCCTCCAGCATGACACCCCCCCGTAGCTCTGGGCACTTCTATGCGACACTGCTGACACTGTCACTACAACTAGAAGTGGCTGTGTTAAAGCAGCAACGGCAGTGCCTGGAGGGCCCGGGAGGTGGGCAACACTGCCGTCGACGCTTTAATGCAGCCGCGTCACTCTTTATGCAGGCTGAAAAGGGCAAGGTCTTTGGGCGACTTCTGCCGTGGAGGACAGGAAGGTGGGTGGGGAGGAGGTTATTGTTTGGAGGGAGAGTCTCCCTCCATAAGGACATCGGGGAGATCTCCTTCAGGGGTTTCCTCTCCAGTTTGTCTCTTAACTGGAGGGACAATTTTGGCAAAAAATCTGTTTAATGTCACTTGTTTTTTCCTGCGCTGCATAACCCTCCGGAAATGAGAGATCACATGTCACGGAAGCCAGGAAACCAGACCACACAGAAACGCAGGTAAAATAAAGTCGTTTATTTAAAGGAATATAAACAAACATTCATCAGGGGCAGCGAGGTCAGGAACAAGCCGGTCAAGTCCAATGCGGGTTCATCTGCCGAGCCGGGATCACGTCCAAAGGGGGTAGTCGTCCAAGCTGGGGTCAAGTATAAAGCGGGTAGTCGTCCAAGCCGGAATCAAGTCCAATGCGGGTACGTCTGCCAATGCGAGGTTGAGAGCCAGAGGAAACGTCAGCCAGGCCGGATCATACACAGAAACACACAAAGGAACTCAGATCGTCAGAGATGCACCTTGGAGCACAAACGCAAGGGCAATGAACCTGAATCCTGAACAGACTGATATAGTCAGGTGCTGCCACATCATCACTGTGCGACGCCCAGGCAGCAGGCAAGTGATGATGCAATCAGAGGATATAAAAGAGACTGCAGTCTGCACATGTCCAAAATGGCTGCCACCATGAGGACAAGGTAAGACCTTGACACCACATTATTGTTCATCAGATTCAACACTCTGTTCATTACAGTTATGTTGGGGTGGTGCTTCTCAAAGAAATCATGGCACTTAGCACTTTTCCATAATGGATTTTTCACATCACTGCTAACCTCCTCCATGTCTTCCTCTTCGTCAGTGGAATGCTCCTCAACAAGCGCCTTCTGCTGCTCCCTCTGGAGTTCAGCAAGTTCTTGAGTCGTCAGCTCCTCCTTATGGTCCTCAACAAGCTCCTCAATGTCTGCACCATCTACGTCCAGACCCACACTCTTGCCCATGGACACAATCTCTGGCCACAGTTTCCTGCAGGCTGAGTTTAAGGTCCGTTACGTGATATCTTCCCAGGCTTTGTCAATGAGGTTGATGCAGTGGAGGACATTGAAATGCTTCTTCCAGAACTCTTTCAGAGTCAAGGACATTATTACCACATAAAACATGGTGTCAGAAGTAATTCAAGCCACATCGGGGGTGAGGCATGCTACAGACAAGCTCGTGATACTCTTTACTGGCCTAATATGCAAGGTGAAATCAAAGATTTTGTCAGCAATTGTCCCACCTGCAATGAATATGCACACTTGCAACAAAAAGAGTCCATGATGTCACATGAGATACCTACACGTCCTTGGCAGATTGTCAGTATAGACTTATTCAACTATGCGGGAAAAGAGTACCTGATATTAGTTGATCATTACTCAGACTTCTGGGAAATTGAACTGCTTCCTGACTTATCCACTGAAACTAAGGCCAGACTCGCCTGGTAATGCCTGGAAAGGGCAAACTCACCAATTGGTAGTAGGGAATGTACAGTGATGATGCCACAGACTAATGTTAATGACAGTCCGGAGCAAGCAGGTATATCGGACGGGAGTGAAGAGCAGAGCATGCCAGTAAGTGGTGAGAAGAGCCCAGTAACCTCGGAGAGGGCTAAGAAACACTTTATACAACGAGGGCCAGTTTTCACCCGCAGTGGTAGGCATTCACAACCACCCAAAAGACTTAACCTGTAAATATGTTATTACAAGGATTTATCCACATTTCACAATGATCTTTTATTAAGAGGGATATGTTATGAGTGTTATGTTTAGTTTAGATGCAACTCTATGATTCATCTCTGTGGCACTTGTTTCCTGTGATGCGTTTCCTGTTCCTGTTCTGTGGGTTCTCTTCTAAGAACATGACTTCTGTACACTAACGGCTTATACTGTCATTATTACCACATAAAACAGACATCTCTTCAGTGACATTAAAACACCTGGTGAAGAGCGCCTTTGTTTACAGCTTCTTGAAGTTGCAGATCACTTGCTGGGAGGAACTTGAAGTCATGTGAAGTCATACTCAGCGTCCATATCATCCCCCAAGGCCGGAGGGTGTGCCGGGGCATTGTCCATCAGAAGAAGGCACCTTTCAGGCAGTTGGTTGTCAGAAATATATTTTTTTATGTTCAATAAGTTCTTATTAAGAAATTACAGTACAATTAGGGAGAGCATACATCTTGAACTTACAAACTGCAAGGTATAAAGGCAATCTTAGTATTTATGTTCTAATATTTCACGGATATACCCCCATGAAGATCTTGGAACAAGAAGGAAAAAGAACAGAGAGAAAAGTTAGGGAAAGAAAAGGGGGAGAAAGCCAAGTAGATAAAGGTATGCAATACAATACAACCAGTGGATTGGAATTCAAAGGTCAGTTTAAGGTTTCCAATAGGACCAGGCAGCATAAAATCACTTTGTGGACCCATCTTGAAATGACACAATTCTTTCATGTTGGTAATGTAGATTCACTATGGCAACAGTCTCAGACAGAGTGTTATCCTCGGTTGTGTCAGAAAAAATAGCAAATCATCTGCGAATGCCGCTACTTTGAATTCCTTGCAGGTTGTAGGGAATCCATAAATGCTAGGGTCAGAGCGGATTCTCCGTAGAAAGGGCTCTAGGGATATTACAAAGAGCAGCGGTGACAGTGAGCAGCCTTGTCTTGTACCATTGTATATGGGGAAGGCCTCCAACAGTGAGCCATTCACTCGAATCCTTGCGATCGGGCTGTGGTATAACAATGTTATGCGATCTAGCATGCGTGGGCCTAGGCCGATATGGCGCAAGGAGGCAAAGAGATTATCCCACGCCACCCTGTCGAATGCCTTCTCCGCGATCAGTGGACAGGAAGAACCCCTCAAGGCCTCTATTTTTATTCCAATGGTGAAGGTCTATAGCCTTGGTGGTATTGTCACGTGCTTCCCTGCCGGGTGTAAAGCCTGTCTGGTCGCCATCGATTATGTCTGGGAGAAGATTGGCCAAGCGGTTTGCAAGGATTTTTGCACGGAGCTTAATATCAATGTTGAGGGATATGGGACGGTAACTTGCACATAGGGATTCGCCTTTCCCTGGCTTTGGCAGTTCTACAATGTGGGCTTCCAGTAAGTGGTTCGAGGTGTTGGGCTGCCTGGGGTAAACATCAAAGGCTGAAAGAAAATGGGTGGTAAAGAGTTCTGCAAAGGATTTGTAGTAATGCGACGTGAACCCGTCTGGCCCAGGACTTTTCCCAGGTTTCAAATCTGAAATCACTCTCTTAACCTCCTGGGCAGTGTAGGGGGTTTCTAGGTCTGTTTTGGTTGTCTCACCTACTGATGTGGGACTATGCATGGATAGGAAGGAATCAATGAGCCTTACTCTAGTGTCGTGAGCTGTACAGTTGTTTATAGAAGGACCTGAATTGCGACGCTATACTAGGTGTGTCGAGTTGTTTGTGGCCTGTTGGGTCTACAATTAGGGAGACTGTTCGAGAAGCCTGGCGTTGTTTCAAGGCCCTTGCTAGGAATTTCCCTGCTTTATTGCCATGTTCGTAGTAAATTTTACTACGTGAAATGAATGTCTTTTTAGTATTTTCATGAAGTATCTGAAGAAGATCATTGCGTGCTTGGGTCAGTTCTGACAAATGAGATACGGCCAAAGATTGTTTGTGGAGTTCCTCAAGAGTAAATATATGGGCAAGGAGAGAGGTGCAGCGGGCCTTAGTGCGTTTGTTTATATGGGCTTGAATTCGAATAAACTCCCCTCTAATAATGCTCTTGTGGGCCTCCCACAGCATCAGCGGGGAGGAGCATGAGTCTTTGTTTAAGGAAAAGAATTCGGAAATTTTAGCTTGCAGTAATGCAACATTGGCCGCTTCTCCCAGCACGGAGGGATTCAATTTTCAAATTCGTGAGTGTGGGGGACGGTTGGCGAGTGCGATAGTCATTGAAATCGGGGCTTGGTCCGAGAGGATCATGGGTTCGATGGTGGCTCCCAGCGAGGAAGGTAAGTCTCTCTGTGAGAGGAGAAGAAAATCTATTCTGGAGTAGCTGGAGTGCGTGTGAGAGAAAAAGGTAAAGTCCTTTACCGTGGGGTGTAGAAACCTCTAAGAATCATGCAGGTTGAGGGACGACAAAAGCTTCTTAATCGTGCGTAAGCTTCGGAAAGGGACTGAGAATTTGCCTGCTGAAGAGAGGGTTCAAGGGTACATTGAAGTCGCCTCCCAGAATACGCATTCCCTTGGCAAAATCTCTTAACAAGGAGCAAGCCTTCTGAAAAAAAGTCCTGTCCCTTTTTGGGGCAATAAACGTTGGCAATGGTAATAGGAATGTTATGGTGTGTGCCTTTGAGGAAAAGGAAGCAACCTTCTGGATCTATCAACTGTTCTTTAATTTGGAAGTTAACGTGGGCCGCGGTAAGAATGGATACCCCTTTAGATTTAGAGTGGTCTGAAGTGGAGTGGAACACAGTGGGATATTTATAGTTGCTTAGTTTGGGTACGGCTCCCGTCTTAAAGTGGGTTTCTTGTAGTAGCACTACTTGAGCTTTATGGTATGAGAAAGCTCGTAGGAATTGGGATCTTTTCTCAGGGATATTGAGGCCCTTGGAATTGATCGACAGAATTTTCCATGTGGCAGGATCGTTGCAAGGGGGTGGACTGGATGTGTCCATGGGACTAGTAGGTCGTTGAGAGGAATGCATCTTGGGTAAGACTGTATTGAAAGGGAGGGAGGGAAGGGGGAGCGTTACAGTCAAGAGGCAGAAAGGGTAGGGAATAGTTCGGAAAAGGAGAAAAGGCACCGAATGGAGGGAAGGGTATGAGTGTAGAGACGGCCCGAAAGATAAGGAAGAGAGGAAAGAACTACTCACCTTATCTAGGATGAAAATAAGACGCCAGGCTTGTAGACTCGATTCACTGTAGGGCTGCAACAACTAATCGACATAATCGATTATAATCGATTATTGAAAAAGTTGTAGCTTGTGGTCGGTCTAGTGGGGGTGAGACTAAAGCGCGGAACCTATAAGGAACCGTAGGACAGTAGATATGGTATGTGATATTACAGTACATTATATGGAGCAACAATTTTGAGGACTGTAGGCCATCTCCGTTAGGGGATGGCATTGCAGCGTAATAGCAGGTTGAGTCAAAATCCGAGAACAATACCAGGAGAGTGCAGCTCAGAAAGAAGAGATTGCGTCCAGCTACTGTAACTACAGCAGGGGACAGCTGAACCAGAGCCATAGTTTGGGGTGGTGAATCCACAGAAGACCAACTTTGTAGCAACTCTTGAGTAATGGGTAGGTATTGATAACATGTTTATAAGGTTAACAACATTAATGAGATTTAACAATGAAAGCGTGACTCGTAGCGTCAACATACCTCTGGTCACTCACATTTATCTCAGGATACAGGGTGTGGGAAGGGGATGGGGGTAGGAGAATATTGGGCGGATTAGGGGGCAGGGAGGGGGAAGGGATGGAAGGAAGGGGTAAGGGAGGGGGAGTGATGAGAGGTGCGCGCAGCAGTGGGTCAGGGGAGGTCCGCAGGAGCGGGTATGGGGACCAGGGAGGGCCAGCCGGGTGCACAGGCATAAGCATAAACAGTATCTCAAATAATAGCAGACAATATGATCATGAAATAAAATACAGCAAAATAAAATAAAATTATCAGTGTATGCAAAGTAGGTATGTTGGTCGGTGGCACGGGCCGTAATAAGGAGGCTCGAATTACCAGTGGTACATGGTTCCACCTGCAATAGTGTGATGGATAAGAGGAGATAATTTTTGGCAATTCCACTCATTCTAATACCAATACTAATGCGGGGGGGATAACAGGATGAATAGAGTCCCTGTTCCCCCGCGTGAACACCATCTCCACCCGTTGGGCCTCATACACCACTACTTAGTGTAAACATAGCTTTAAGCTAATACTTCATTATTAGGCTCCATGAAACGGGCGTTATATACATATGAGGTGGGGTGGTCGGGTTTTTAGGCACAAAGGTGATGGTATGGAGCGAT
>NW_017307886.1:40331-45497 GCF_000935625.1 Nanorana parkeri
GGCGGGTCCCCGATTTATCATCATCATTATTAAGTGAGGTGGGACAGCACACCAGTTTCCCGGGCTAAAGTACACTACTCCCTTGAGAAAAAAGTACTTAAAGAAGAACTTGACTCCTTCCCTCTCCCCTTTTTGGCCGTGTTATATACAAAAAACATACTCGCATGCCCAGCAATCCAGTGTTTTGTAGTAATCTGACATTTCTGTTTTCTGCCTGGTCCCATGACTATCTCACGTTTACTTTACTTATTTGTGAGCTTGGTACTATGGCTACTTTACAACACACAGGGACCATTGGGGAACAAATGTAGCCACACTCCAGAAGGAAGGACAGTGCCAGCCGCACTTCAGAGATGATTTGAGGCTCTACAGCTGAGTGATACACAAATAATGTACATTAGTGTTTATAGTTAAAGGTACTAGAATGCATTTTAGTGCAGAATAACACTTTTGGTAGTTAAATAGAACATTTTCATACATATATTAAATCAAACCAAAAACGTCAACTGAGGAAAGAGGGACAGATGGATTTGGTTCCAATTGAGTGAGAGTTGGGAGCTATGTACTTTTGCCTTCCCTGATTTTTCCAATGCATTTTGCAAAAACAGCAAAATCTCTTAAATTTCAGGGAAATGAAAACACTTTAGCTTATTCCTCACAATCAATTACGCTAAATATGAGACAAATAGAAACGTTTCCGAGGTATGCACATATAATGATCTGACGAAGTATTCATTCTTTCAGACATGACTGGTTCTGTTTACGTTCTCTTCTCCTGCGCAGTGAACTATGAGCTCTGCTGACATTATGTTAACATTGAAGAACACTTCTGGTTCCTGTGCGGTGTTCAAATTGTCTATTGAAAACTCCAACTCCTCGAGATCTCCAAGGACCTGACTTCCGGTTTACTTAGAAGAGGTTTGGCCAAGAAGGCTCTACTGCACTGCGCCACCCGCGGCTTTGCCCTATACACATACTACACAGCAATAAAGTATTAAAATGAGCTAGGGTCAGACTAACCCAGCACCCAGCAATGAGTTACCCCACTAAATATGGCCGCAAGCGGCGCCCATATTGAGTGGGGCAAGTCAGAATAATAACGTGCTAGATTAGTCTGACCCTAGTTCATTTTCATACTTTATTGCTGTGCAGTATGTGTATAGGGAAATGCCGCGGGTGGCGCACGTGTAGTAGAGCCTTCTCGGCCAAACCTCTTACTTCTCACTAAACCGTAAGTCAGGTCGTTGGAGATCTCGACGAGTTAGAACTTTCGATAGAACACCGTGACGTCAGCACGCACCGTACGGGAGAGTCGACTGCGAGCAGTGGGCGGTCTTCCGACTAGACTGGGATAAATCAGAGCGGGCCTTACCGGACCGGGAAGTTTTAGCTGGATTGATCGGGATCGTGTAAGCTCTCAGGGAGAGGAGCCACACGAAGAAGATGGCGTCCGCTACATGGCTGGCTCCGGGGATTTTCCTAGCCATGCTGCTGCGGGGGGCCGCAGCCTCCGATACCTCCTGCCCGGCACCGTGTGTGTGCGAGGGCCGAATGCTGGACTGCAGCAGAAGAAGACTGGGCCGGCTTACCGCAGCACTCCTTCCAGAAGGCATCACCAGCCTGTAAGTGTATTATTGGATTCACTAGTATGCTGCAGGGCGAGCGATGTGTGCGCAAAAGATCACTGGGCAGGGGGTGGTGGCACACAGGATCAGCAAAGATGAAAGCTGCATATAGGGTCACCAGGGACGGTGGGACTGCACACAGTATCACCTGGGATGAGAGGGGTGCATTCATGATCACCAGGGATGGTGGTGGAGGCTGCATGTAGGATCCCCCTGGGAAGGGGGGATGCATGCAATATCCCCCTGGGATGGGTGGGGTTGCGTGCGGGATCATTAGGAAATGGGGGTGCACACAGGATTCTTGGGGATGTGTACTTGTACTGATATGGGAGTCATAAAATAAATATGTTGATGCCTTTTGGAACTCTTTGTAAGTCAGTTTCCGGGGACATATTAGCTTGGACTACTGACTTTAGTGTGTTTAAAGACCATCAGGACCTAACTCCTGCCAAAGGTTTTTTTTTTTTTTTGCTTTTCCACAGTGAAAAGGAAAAATGTTAATTGCTGCCTCTGTCTGCATTGGGAAGATTTACCCTTACTTCCTGTTCCAGTTGCAACTGTCATGAATAGAGTAAGTGATAGCTGTCTGACGAGGACAGAGACAGCTGAAGATGTGAATATTTACCAGATTGGGGACAGGTTAGAACTTCTTTTGGCTGCTCTCTGACTCCCACACTCTACTATTTTATGTGCTTGTGTCATTGGGATAGAAGGTGAGGGTAAAAGCTAAAATAAAAATGCAGGGTTCTGATTTTTATTCACTCTATTGAAAACTAAAAGCAAAGTTGTTTCTGGAGCTGGTCTGAACGTTGGTAGTTGGCTTTGAGGATACGGTGGGTAGATGGTGTCCACTGTACAGTTGTTTTTCATAATGCAATCAAAGCTTACTTGAAAACTATCTATAGTGAGTGCTGCCTTCTGTCTGCCCATCACTCTCAACAACTTCCTGGATTCCCAGTGTGTTTTGCATCCCTTTCCCTGCAGTTTGATATTATGAAATCTCATTTTCTCAAGACTAAATATCCCACCATGCATTGCTTCGAGCAATCGGTGATAATATTACATTGTTCAGAAGTTGAGTTGTAGTTCAGAAGGCAGGCTGTAAGAGTAGTGACACAAGGAAGTGTATATTCACAGGGCTGATTAAAATTGCATCACTGCATTGAGGAAGTACATAAGTTTACGAACGTCTAGATTGATATGGTTATTTGGAGTGGGATAGACCTTAAAACCAAACATAAAAGCGTGCTGAAATGCTGTCGCCCTGCGTGTGAGTGGAGTCTAAAGGTCCGTTTTTGGTGCACACCACATAGTAAAATAAAAAGTTCTACCTGGAGTCTTCAAAGCCTATTTCCAGGGAAATAAAAACCTCCCATTGCAGTGGATCTTCCCTCTCACTGCAAGGGTTCACTGCACATTTAAGCCTTTCAGACAGGTGGTCTTATCTGGTGCCCCAGTCGGTTTTTCAGGCGGATCTGATCGGAAGCTCAGTGTTAACCTATAGGCATAGGATATAAACAGACACACATCCCTTTTACATCTGATTACCCCTGACTCTGTCTAGTTCCGGAAATCAAAACGGAACAGAGTTTTGTTTTGGCAGATTGTGATGGATTGGGACACATCTCCGCTTACGTTTGACTCCCCCATAGACCTAACATGGGCCCGGTCAGATCAGTTTTTTCCTCCATTGTAAGGCCTCATTCACACTGCTAAGAGCTGACCCATACAGATCCGACATGCACGGATGGATCCTGTCTGCGTCCAAGCATGGACACCCGCGCGGATGTGCAGTTCGAAGAACAGGTTGCTGCGTACATTCACATGCAGCACCTGTCCTTCCAGGAGCTGCCTGATACGGCCGTGCACGCTGCGCATATCTGTGCGGACTGGCTCTTAGAAGTGTGAATGAGGCCTAAGGAGCAAAAAAACTGGATAGACACAGATTATAGACAATTGTTCTGTATTGCTCCGATCAGCAGGGGATCGCTGCATGAATCCCCTACTTATCGGAACTGACAGCACCTATGTGCCCTTTGGCGGTAAAAGGTCTGCTGCCATCATTGCATCTAATGCAGGCCTATAGACCTGGGGACAGTCCATAAGCTGGAGAAGAAGTGATAGGTGAATGCTGACTGCCAGGGTGGCGTGGATCAGGTAAATAAAACTGGACCAATTTGGCAGAGTCAGCAGGCCAGTGTATGTATTAGTATGATACCTCTAGTGCAGGGGTGGCAAACTCAAATTCATCGGGGGCCTGCATCAGCAGTATGGTTACCCTCAAAGGGCCGGTTGTATAGGACTATGCATCTACTCTTGATTATCATAAATAGTTGCCTCTGCATTCAGTTGCTACTGGTTTTAATAATAATTTAAGTAATAACTAGCCTTGAAAACAGAAGCCTAGGAAGAATAACAGCAAGCAGATATTCAAATGTACAATTATTGTACAATTTATTAAAACATTTTTTTAGGAACAGTAATTTTTTAAACATACAAATATTGCCAGGCACTGTTTATTACACATATGGCAAACACAAGGCATTAACTTTCTTTAACTTTTCTGACTGGATGTCTGACACTTTGCTTTTTTTTTTTACGATAAACTTTAAAATAGCAGCACACAGTTTATTAAGAAGAGGCACAGAACGCAGCCCGCTGGATGGGGGAAAAAAACTGCCCAAAAAACTGCCAGCAATCTCTGCCACTATGAACATTCAGTGGCATGCAAAAAAGCCGGCATCGCTGGCTGGAAGGACTGGGGAGGCGGGGTGGAGGCGGGCACCAGAGCGGCATTGTAAGCCGTCATGGCTGCAGAAAGAGGAGGAGGAGGAGGAGGAGGAGGTGGAGGCGGAGACAGGGCGGAGGCGGAGAGGGAGCGGCACAGTAAGGGGAATATGTAATGCCTGCTCAGACTGGCCGCGCCGCTCACTTGCTGAAATCCCAACCTGGCAAAATGAGGTGGCTGCTGTGCGGGCCACATTACAAGGTCCGGCAGGCCGGATTCGGCCCGCGGGCCTTGTGTTTGCCACCCCTGCTCTAGTGGGTTGGTTTGCAGGCTCATTGAAGTGTCCAGGTACATATGAGCTTCTTGTCAGCCTTGACATTTCTGCATCAGATCAATGCCCGTCACCACAAGGGCACATAGAAAAGATTAGTTTTTTCTGCCCTGTTCACACTGCAACACTGCCTTTTAGGAAGGTTGCAGTGCTTTTTCCTGAAACATATCACAGTTAACATGATGTCCGCACAGTCACAGAACTGCAGCTCCGCTGCTGTAGATGGATGTGAATAAGGCTAGGTTGACACCAGATGCAGTGCGTTCCGGGCCGATCCTGGCCAGAATGCACTGCGTACACACGCACACGCACACACACGCCTACAAAGCAATTGGCGGCCCCATGCTGTACATTTTAGCTCTGCTTGTCCTGATAGGAATTCCACACCCCTGCACTAATCAATGATAAGGATCGATTCTCACCATCGATTTATAATCAATTTAATTGATAGGGTCTAGAGCTGCAACAACTAATCTACCAGT
>NW_017307886.1:45624-46382 GCF_000935625.1 Nanorana parkeri
ATCGACGTCACCGGACTCCTCCCCCCGTTCCCTTCGTTAGCCGACGGAGCCAATTGGGGGAGAGTCCAGTGACGTCGCTGTCGTGACATCACCGGATCTCCGACGGGACTCCCGGAAGCCGGCGGAGAGGTGAGTATTTTCATTAGCGATCAAAACATTTTTAATCGATCAAAAAGATTAACAATTAATCGAGAAATTAATCATTCATTTGCACAGCCCTGCTTTTTAGCAATACTTTTTTTTATAAAAATTTTTTCTCTTAGCAATAAAGTTATCACATAGGAGCTAACAAGACCTGTGTGATAGCATTCATAGGTGTCCGGTTCTCTTTATTGAGAATTAAAGAGTAGGACAGCATTGTGCTCGAGCTCCTGGAGCAACCGGTGGAGGGTGGTGACGGAGCAGCAGGCTAATTAGTGATGTTGGCGGTTGTACAGCTGCTGAAGACACTTGTACGAAACGAGCGCTGGCTCCCCCTACTGTACTTTTAGTCCTGCTTGCCAAATGTAAAAATAAAAAAACCCACCTGCCCGGGGCCCGGAAATGCATGGCCCGGACGCTTGGCGGTAGGAATTTAACTGCCTCAGGGCCGGCAGTAGTAGAAAAACGGCCGGCCAGGAGCTCTCTAGATCTGAGCGGGCGTCTCTAGACGTCCGCTCAGACACGCCCCCTTGCGCGCGCGAGCGGGAAATGGCCGCAATTTAAAAACGGGCAGCGATGCCCGTTAATATACATGCGATCCGCCGGCTGTAAAGCCG
>NW_017307886.1:46614-46856 GCF_000935625.1 Nanorana parkeri
GGAGACCCCTGATGTCTCCATAAAGAGGACCTGTCACATATTTTGCTATCACCAAGGGGGGGGGGGGTTTATTAGCCCCCGTATGTGATGGCAATAAAGTTTAGTGAAAACAAAATTAAAGTCCCCCCCAAAAAATTTTAAGTAACACATGAAAAAGAATAAAAAAAAAAAATGTAAGTCCCCACCCATGCATACACGCATGCATACATGCGTTGGGGGTGCATACGTGCAAAAAAGACGAT
>NW_017307886.1:49306-60583 GCF_000935625.1 Nanorana parkeri
GGGGGGGGTTTATTAGCCCCCGTATGTGATGGCAATAAAGTTTAGTGAAAACAAAATTAAAGTCCCCCCCAAAAAATTTTAAGTAACACATGAAAAAGAATAAAAAAAAAAAATGTAAGTCCCCACCCATGCATACACGCATGCATACATGCGTTGGGGGTGCATACGTGCAAAAAAGACGATTGCGCCCATTACGCCGCACATGTTACATATCGCCGCGAACGTCGCAGTGAGAGCAATAAGTCTAGGGCCATCAATCACTGATAACGCTAAACTGATGAGCGGTAAAAACGTTTAGAGCGTCGCCTATGGCTAATTTTGGTTGCGGTTGTTTTCTGCGATGTCGCGGGTGCGCGCAATTTTAAAGCTTGACATGTTTGTCTATTTAACCGACGTGACCCGATCTTTTATATTTGACCAAAAAACTGGGTAATAATAAATGTTTCCTAACATAATGTTAAAAAAAAACGTTTTTTTTCCCAAAATTTTCAGTAATTTTTCCTAATTATAATAAAAAATAAAACCCCCAGTGGTGATTAAATACCACCAAAATAAAGCTCTTATCTGTCCCCAAAAAATGGTGTAAAATTCATTTCGGTACAGCGTTGCATGACGGAATAAACGTCAGTCAAAGTACCGCAGCGCTGAACACTGAAAAATGGCCTGGCCAGGAAGGGGGTCTAAACACCTGGTCTTGAAGTGGTTAACACTCCTGCTAAAGCAAAGCATTTTTAGTACTGTTGCTGTTGGAGAGTCACCCTCATTCCTGTCTTGGAAAATGTGAGCGAGACATGAAGTCAGGGTAAATTTCTCTGAGTCCCAGATAGCAGTAAAAAGTGACAGGGACTTAATCCCCTCTCCAAAATCCTAAACCTAGGTGCTTTGAATAATGGTTGGTGAAGAGCACATGTGGCTGTGCAAATGCTAAGCATGGTAAGAATTATGGATGTCCCGATACCACTTTTACAAGTACTTCCCCTCATGTACTTGCTGATACCAATTACCGATACTTTTTCTTAACTACTTGAAGACCATGGTGTTTCACCCCTTTCCTGGCCAGGCCATTTTTCAGTATTCAGCGCTGCGGTACTTTGGCTGACGTTTATTCCGTCATGCAACGCTGTACTGAAATTAATTTTATACCATTTTTTTAGGGACAGATAGAGCTTTCTTTTGGTGGTATTTAATCACCGCTGGGGTTTTTATTTTTTACTATATTACCAAAAAAGTACCCTAAATTTGGAAAAAAAACATGTTTCCCTATATTATGTTATGAAACATTTATCACCCCAATTTTTTGGTAAAATATAAAAGACGGGGTCACGTCGGGTAAATAGACACTAAACATGTCAAGCTTTAAAATTGCACGCGCCCACGAAATCGCAGAAAACGTCTGCAACCAAAACTGCAACCAAAATTGGCCATAGGCGACGCTTTAAACATTTTTACCGCTCATCATTTTAGTGTTATCGGTGATTGATGGCCCTAGAATTATTGCTCTCACTCTGACGTTCGCGGCGATATGTTACATGTGTGGCATAATGGGCGCAATCGTCGTTTATGTACATTGGCGCACCCGACGCGTGTATGTGGGGGGGGCGGGGCACTTGAAAACATTTTTTGTTATTTTTTTTATTATTTGTGAATATTTTTTTAGCTTTATTTTTTTTAATGCTTACATTTTTTTTTAAACTTTTTTTTTTTAACTTCTTTTTTTTTTTGACTTAACTTTTATTGCTATAACATAGGGGACAAAGAAATCCCCTATGTAATAGCCAGTTCACCAAACAGGTCCTCTTTATGGAGACATGAGGTGTCTCCAAGACCTCTGATGTCACCTAGGCACCCCCAGAGAAGCTGATGAAGCAGAGATCTGCTTCATCAGCTTCTCTCCGGTGTTCTGCACCGGAGAGTGACACTGAATGGAGGAAGTGATGTAATATACATCACTTCCTGCATTCGGGGACAGGAAGAGAGATCAAAGGGAGATCGAGTAAAATTCTCCCTTTTGATCTGCTGTTAGAGCGTCGCCGCACACCCACAGCTCCTGCAAGCGATCGGGCGTCTCTAGAGACGCCTGATCGCTTGTATGTAAACAGCCATCGCTGGCTGTTTACATGCTCACAGTGTACCCTCTCGTGTGCGGCGCTCAGCACGCACATGAGAGGGGGGAGGGGCAGGACGTCTTAAGACGCCCTCCCGCTCCTAGCAGACTCCCATCCGGCCGTTCACAAACGGCCATGGACGGAAGGTGGTTAAAGGAACAGGTGACAGTAATAAAAAACCAATAGAGACTAATGATTTTAGGCCAAATTCTTTATGATTATGAAGAACTTTATTTATGACTGTTTTAGAACAATAAAACATTTGTATTTGCTTTCACACAGCTCTTGTGAAACTCCAAATCCGATTATGCATCTGCCTCTGGGATCATTTAACCTATTAATGTTAGCAGGGGAGAATTGTAACTATTGCTGCAGTGTAGTGGAAGTGTGTACTATGGATAATTTAACCTGGTACACACTTCCAGTACACTGCAATAATATAGTTACACTTCTCCCCTGCTAACATGAATAGGTTAAATCATGATCCATAGTACATATACAGTACACACGTCCGGTACACTGCAGTCTGCAGCAATAGTTACAATTCTGCCCTGCTAACATGAATGGGTTAAATGATCCATAGTACAACTACATATTATGTACTATGGATCTTAACCTATTCATATTAGCAGCGGATAATTGTAAATCTATTGCTGCAGTGTATTGGCTATATGTACAGGGGTGTGGACCTTTTTGAAAAAACTACTTGTCCAAGCACTAAAGCGGGGGCCGAATCTACTTGTCCCTGATGACAATCTACTTGTCCTGATACAAAAAAAATAATTTAAGCAAATGCTAAGAAGTACTTCTCAATGGTCAGTGCCGTCAGGTGACTGCTTTGACCAACGAGTGCTTGCAATTTGCAAGCGAAATTCAGAATACATGGAACAGGTACAGATAGTACACCCGTACTGGTGGACGCGAAGGACCGTTTGCCGAAAGGTTAGTTTAGTGGGAGGGAGATTTGTGGTAATTACCCTTTAGGGTTGGTGCAGACTTGGGAATTCCCAGGACGTTCGATCGTGTGCGGTTGCATACAGCGGTTACATCTTCGTGGCAATCGCTGAAAAAAAGGTAGACGTACCTATTTTCATGACATGCAACGTGTTTTCAACCGTGATTGTGTGGGATCGCCCGGGCGGTATTGCAGCAGGAAAACGCGCAATCTGCCTGGCACGACTGGGGTGCCATTAGAAAATAATGGCACTGACAGCACGATCAGCGGTGGTGACCACCCACCCATCCGCTTGGTTTCGTGCACGATGACCGTGCAGTCACGGATCGCACACCCCTGCCGATCGCGCTGGCAGTGCCATTATTTTCTAATGGCACCCCAGTCATGCCAGGCAGATTGTGCTTTTTCCTGCTGCAATACCGCCCTGCCCGAGTGGTTGCACACGATGGCAGTTGAAAACACTGTGTGTTTATTTGCATGCAGATGGGGGCAGCGGGGCTGGTTTTAATTTTTTTTAATTTTTTTACTTTGTAAATATTTTTTTTTATTTTTACTTAATCACCTTTTTATTTTTTACATTTTTATTTAGTTACATTTTTTATATTTTTTTTTCTTTTTAATTATCTTTTTTTTTAAACTTAACTGTATTGCTATCACACAGGGAATAATACTCCCCTGTGTGATAGCATTTGGAGGTGACAGGTACTCTTTATTGACCTTGTCACCTCCAACACAGGATTTCTAGCACAGCTTTGTGCTAGAACTCCTGTGACAGGAACGAGCAGCGGCCGCCGGGGTCAGAGGCTGAGGGAGGTGACAGAGCCTGTCACGGCTCCACGCCCCCCGCTCCGTCATGGCTCCACGCCCTCCGCTCCGTTCTCAGCGCTCCGTCCACGCTCTCGGCGCTGCTGGCTCGCAAGCTGGGCAGCGGATCACAGAACACTGAGAGGGGCTTCCATGTGGTGATGCTTCCCGGGAAGCCTCCTTTTGTTAATGCCTGCCTATGTAGGGCAGATGGTGTAGGATTACCTACCTTGTGTGAGCCCCAGGGATTCTCCTAGCGCTGTCAGGAGATGAGGCTGGCTTCCTTTCCCCCTTCAGTGCCCAGTGCGGGCCGGGACCGGGAGGACGAAACCCCCTTGGCTAGGTCAGGGGAATCGGTGGACCGCCGTTCAGAGGTGTCTGTCCGGTTCTCAGTGCCTCGGGAAAGTGTTCCACTGCCAGACCGGGTAGCCGCGTACGTCACTTCCGGCGCGGGTAACGTCATTTCCAGGCGCCGGGCTTGTGCGTTCCAAGCCTCGTTTTC
Source organism: Nanorana parkeri (assembly GCF_000935625.1). NCBI lineage: Eukaryota > Metazoa > Chordata > Amphibia > Anura > Dicroglossidae > Nanorana > Nanorana parkeri. Next base: position 53,673 of record NW_017307886.1, read on the forward strand.
CGCACAGGAGGAAGCGGATGGCTCGGGCGGTGCTAAATACAGCGTGGATCTCAATAGTGACTAAGAAGAAACGCTGGCAGACTTCTTTTAAGGACTCTGCTGACATGTATCCTGGGTTACCCTTGCAGATTGCAGTGACTACGGATAGCGGTCTTCCAAGCACCAGCACGGCTCAGGTATGGAAGATGTGTACTGTCTTACCTCCCTGTTACCTCTGAAATGTATTTTCCTCCACCTGGGGTCCCTTGGTGTTGAGGGGCGCTCTAACCCCTTTTTTTTTTTTTTGAGTGAGGGACAGTGGCTAAATGGCTTCTTGGTTTCTTTCAGGCTAAGGAAAAAACGAAGGTGGCCCCAAAGAAAAAGTGTGCAGTTTGTGCGGTGAAGTTGAGCTCCGGTTATGTTAACCTCCCTGGCGGTAATCCCGAGCGTGACTCGGGGTTCATTTTCTCTGCCAGGAGCGGTAACCCCGAGTCACGCTCGGGGTAACATTGCAGAGCTGTCAGCTCCTCACCTTCTCCTGGCGATCCAGCGATGTCATCCGCTATGATCGCCGGCGAGAATGATCTTCAGCTATGTCCTCCGCCATGATCGCCAGCCGCGCATCTGACTTCCTGGTTCCGTTCCCTGCGAGCAGCAGCGGCTCATGGGAGCGGAACTGGGCGGCAAATTCAAAAGTGAAACACACATAAAAGAGCTGATACAGTGTTCTCTGAGAGGACTACACTGTATCACCTCAGATCTGACACCTGATTACTGTACAGTGCCCCTTGCCTGCCATTTTACTATCATTTGTGCTGTCATTTCAGCTCATAAAATATTTATAACATGGCATCAAAAAAGCGCCACTTTACAACAAAAGAGTTTTTGGACCAGTTGAGTGACAGCGACACGGAGGTGCTCGCAGAAGTGAGCGATAGTGAGTCGTGGGGAGATTTGTCGTCTGACACTTATCTGGCAAGTGACAATGGCGATGATCCTGCACCTGACCTCAGCGATGTGCGCACTTGGTGCCCTATTGACTGCGATACGGACCAGGTAGCGCCCCCAAGATTCCCGTTCACTGGATCACCTGGGATGAAGGTAGATGTTGAGCGTGACAACCCTCTGGCATACCTGCAATTATTCCTCACTGAGGAGGTAATTGAAAAAATTGTCACGGAGACAAATCGCTACCAAGAGCAGCAATCCGCTACGCTGCATGCCAGGTTTTCCAGAAGCAGAAAGTGGGAACCGGTGACCAAAGAGGACATCTGGCAGTTTCTGGGACTCATCATTCTTCAGGGGGTGGTGGGGAAACCGCTCCAGAAATGGTACTGGACCACCAATAAGTTACTGGCCACTCCGTTTTTTGGCACCGTGATGTCAGAATACCTGTTTTCCCTCATGAAGTATTTCCACTTCACGAACAATGAAGAATTTGAGGCCACGCATCCTGCGCCCACACTAAAAAAAATCTGGGAGGTATGCCAAATGATTGTGACCAATTTCCAGCGAACCTGCGTGCCAGAAAGGGACGTCAGCGTGGATGAAAGTTTGATGGCCTACAAGGGACACCTAAGCTGGATACAGTACATTGCATCCAAAAGAGTGCGGTTTGGCATCAAATCCTATATGCTCTGCGAGTCATCCACTGGGTACATCTGGAATTCACGCCAGGGAGGTTAAGGACCTATGTCAGAAGTGCATTGAGGGTCTTCTTAGGGAGGAGTCAGCTGCAGCCAGTAGCAACCTGTTAGTCTCAGTTAAGGAGGAGTTATCTGCTACATTTAATTCCTTCCGGTCTATTTTAGAAGGGTACCGTGCTCCAGTTCCCACAGTTGCTTCTACCCCTGTGCCTTTTTCTGCCTCTGTCTTTTCTACTCGGGGTGGGCCGACAGGATCCTTACGGCTATCTGAGCAGGAGGATCTTAGCGAGCCTGGTCCTTCTCCATGGTGGTTCGTCATCAGAAGAAGGGAGTGTCATAGACAATGTACATAGCTCTTCCAGGTATAAATTATCCTTGGAGGATATGGATGAATTACTGACTGCGATCTATAGCACGTTAGAGATCCAGGAAGAGCAGGTGCAGTTATCCAGGCATGACCTTATGTATCAGGGTTTGCAGCTTAAAAAGTCTAAATGCTTCCCGGTACATAGTGTCTTGTCAGAGACTTTTCTCAAGGAGTGGGCTGAGCCTGAGAGAAGGCCTCCTGAAGTTGGGAAATCTCAAGCGGAGGTTTCCTTTTAATGAGGATCCAGCCTTGGTGTGGAATAAATCTCCTAAGCATGATGCTCCATTAGCTAAGGTATCCAAGAGATCTGACTTAGCCTTCGAGGACATGGGGGTTTTGAGGGACACCATGGATAAGAAGATTGAGGTTTTTTGAAGAGAGCACGGGACTCTTCTTCAATGAACCTTAAACCTGCTCTGGCTACCACATGCATGGCCAGGAACTTGGAGTTTTGGCTCTCGCAATTTAGGACGCATCTACTGGCAGGTACCCCGAGAGTGCAACTTTTGGAGTCACTACCTGTGCTCTTCAAGGCGGTAGGTTATATTGCAGACGCAAATCGGCAGAATCTGTGCGGATGACTGTTAGGCCATCCGCTCTTGTTAACTCTTCCCGTAGGGCCCTGTGGTTAAAAGCATGGGAGGGAGATGCCGCCTCAAAGCTGAGGTTATGTAATCTCCCCTTTTCAGATGACTTGCTTTTTGGGGCAGAGTTAGAGAATATTCTAGAGAGAACAGCTGACAAGAAAAAGGCTTTTCCTGAAAAGAAGAAAAAGCCTTTTCGGGAATTTTTTCGGAACCAGAAGGGTAGGCCTTGGGAAAATAAAGGGGACAAACCCAAGACGGGTCAGAAAGGTAGGGGTAGAGGTGTATTCTGTTTAACACACCCTCCCAGCCTCAGCCAAAGCCCCAATGACTGTCTTCTTCCAGTGGGAGGAAGATTGGAGGAATTCTTCCCTCAGTGGTCAGAGATTACCTCCAACCAGTTCATACTAGGCCTGATCAGGGAGAGTTACAGGCTGGAGTTCAGCGGTATTCCTCCCACAAGGTTCCTAGTCACGCACCTCCCACGTCAGGAAGAAAAGGCAAGAGTGTTGTCACTCTTGCTGGGAGATCTAGTGGACCAGAGAGCCATTTCCAGATTTCCAGCTCTGGAAGAGCAAAGGGGGTTTTACTCGTGTTTTTTTGGTATTAAAACCCTCTGGCCAGTATCGGTTGATACTGAATTTGAAGCCTCTGAATGTGGTCATAAAGTACAAGAGGTTCAGGATGGAGTCAATCTTTTCTATAAAAATCATCCTGCAGCCGGGAGCATACATGGCGTCTCTGGATTTAAGAGATGCCTATCTCCATATCCCGATACACCCAGATTTTCAGCAGTTCCTGAGACTAGCGGTAAGGATGGGTCCAACTGTTCACCACTTCCAGTTCAGGGCTCTGCCATTTGGTCTCTCTTCAGCGCCTCAAATTTTTTCGAAGGTGTTGGGGGAGGCTCTGGTCCCGTTACGATTACAAGGGATAAATATAATTCCTTACCTAGACGATATCCTCCTGTCTGCCGGGCAGCTTCGGAGGGATTTAACGATGACCCGAGATTGGCTTCAAGGGCTGGGATGGATATTGAATATCAAGAAATCCAGCCTGGAACCTTCTCAGGTAATTACTTATCTGGGGTACATCTTAGATTCCAACCAACAGAGGATTTTCCTTCCTCAGGAGAAGGTGGTCAAGGTCTCCTCGGCAGTCAGTCGGCTTCAGTTGAGTCGGCCGGTGTCACTGAGAGTGGTGGAGTCGGTCATGGGACTCATGACCGCTTGCCTGCCGGCAGTAAACTGGGCTTCTACCAGAGACCTCTGAAACAGTTCTTCCTGAGGAATTGGAATCGCTCGCAGGAAGGGTTGACAAGGCTTTTTCCCCTCCCCCCCTCAGTAAAGGGAAGCCTGTGGTGGTGGAGAATTCACCCACACCTTCAGGCGGGTCTGGAGTGGTGTTCTCAGGCCTCGATACGCTTGACCACAGATGCCAGTGCGTGGGGATGGGGAGCTCATGTCGGGGAAAGTCTAGCGCAGGGTCGCTGGTCTCTAGAAGAGTCCAGAAGGTCCTCCAATTGGAGAGAATTAAAAGCGGTCGCGAATGCGATCAGGTTTTTTCACAACACATTGAAGGGACACAATCTGTTGGTTCTATCAGACAACATCACAGCGGTGATTTATCTGAACAAGCAGGGGGGGCACAAGGAGTTGGCCACTTCAGCTTCTAGCAAAAGGAATATTTTCCTGGGCGGAAGTGAATCTGACGTCCCTGTTTGCGGTACACATGAAAGGTACCCACAACCTCCTGGCCGACTATCTGAGTCGGCATCAGATACTGCAGGACGAATGGGTCCTGAACCAGGAAGTATTTTCACTAATCAGAGATATGGGGTCTTCCTGTAGTGGATATTTTTGCCACTCAGGACAATACAAAGCTGAGGCAGTTTTTTCCCTCCAGCAGGGGGATTCCGCTCTGGCTGTGGATGCCGTGTTAAACCCCGCTACGCATTTGCCCCGTTGCATCTAATACCAAGAGTCCTTCAGAAATTCGGGTTAGAAGAGACGGAACTAATTATTGATTGCACTATACTGGCTGAAGAGAGCCTGGTTTACCCTATTACTTTCGCTCACAGATCGCTCACCTTGGATCCTGCCGGACAGACCAGATCTGATCTCGCAGGGACCAGTGCGGCATCTGCAGATCCAAATTAACAGCTTTTTATCTGAGGAAGAACTCTGAGGGCCAAGGGTCTGTCCACGGGTGTGATCAATACACTTTTGTTTAGTCATAAAACGGTAACAAGACGGATATACGGAAAAGTATGGAAGACGTTCAGCTCATGCAGGTTCCGTAATCATAGAGATTATGCAGTCCTAGCCAATTTATATTTTCTGCAACAGGGGGCTGATATAGGGCTGGCAGTTAGTACCCTGAGGGTTCAGGTATCAGCGCTCAGCGTTTTCCTGCAGGTGTCACTAGCTAAGGATCAGTTTATAGCTAGGTTCTTCAAATCCCTTGAAAGGCTTAGACCTGTGGTGGTCCGTTCGGTTCCCCAATGGAATTTGTCTACGGTATTGCAGGTTCTCACAGCCGCTCCCTTTGAGCCCTTGGATGACGTTTCGCTCAGAAACCTTACCTTGAAAACAGTGTTTCTGGTAGCTATTACTTCAGCCCGTAGAGTAAGTGAGCTCCAGGCCCTATCCATTAAGGAACCGTTCCTGTCTATCTTTGAGGATCGAGTTGTCCTTAAGACGGACCCGGCTTTTCTACCAAAGGTAATTCTACCTACATTTTGTCCCAAGCCAGTAGGTAGCAGGGAATCAGGGTTCAATTGCTTGGATGTCGGACGTTGTTTGCTCCAGTACTTGAAGGTTTCCAGGGAATTTCGGAGATCTGACTCACTATTTGTATTGTTCTCGGGTAAGTCCAAGGGGAAGCAGGCTTCTAAGTCCTCCTTAGCTAGGTGCTTGAGGCAGGCCATTGTGGAAGCTTATGGAGTGTTAAATGTTCCTCCTCCGTCTTTGGTGACGGCGCATTCAACTAAAGGTTTAGCAACTTCCTGGGCCGAACGAGCTGGTGCTACACCGGAACAGATTTGTAAGGCGGCAACATGGTCAAGTTTCTCCACCTTCGCAAAGCATTATCACCTAGATCTCAGTACTGCAGGAGATCAGGCATTCGGCAGGAAGGTACTACAAGCTGTGGTCCCGCCCTAATTAGTAAGTTCTTGGTTATCCTCTCGTGATGCTGTCCTGGAAGACGTTATGGGAAATCCAGAGTTAGGACTTACCGGTAACTCTATTTCCATTAGTCTTCCAGGATTACTTTCTCCTTCAGGGCCCTCCTCTGATGATTGACAGCAGGAAGTACGTGGGTGCAATAGCCAGCCTGCTATTGCAATTTGAATTTACCAATAGCAGGCTGGCTATTGCTCCCAGCCACTCCCTGCTGTCTTTACATTCAGCTGTCTCAGCAAGTGCCCAGCTATTGAGGTGGAAAGGTCACAAAATGCCAGTTGCAATGGATGCTGCTCCTTGATATTTAAAAGCTTATTTTTTGCAGAATCAGTGCTGGCCCTGATATCCTTTTTTAGGATTGCTCCTTTCCTTTGCATGGTCCTATGAAACCCTTGTGTGTGCTAGTACGCTGAGTGCGTCTCTACAAACACACAGGGATGGCAAGCCACCATTCTGCTTTCCTGCCTTTTTCCTTACTACAAGCTAGTAGATTTACTACAGCTGATGAGTCTTGTGATCTTGTACTGGACATTAGCTTAGCGTGTGCTATTTCACAAGGCACCTACTGTGTGGTACCGTTCACTAGGTGCATTGTGTTGCCATCCATTTCCCAGTGGGCAGCAGTACCAAAGATTGCATTGTTGCATTGTGGCGCGGTGAAAAAAAAGTAATGCATGCCCTACTTTTTTATTAGGATATTAGACCGTTTAACTTGTCTATGTGTTGGGACTGCGTGGGGCAAGGTTGCCCAATGCACACGGTGTGAACAGGACATTTACCTTGCCATAGACTGTTGAAATGTTAGCCAATGCACAGGAATGGGTCGTTGTATAAGCATATGTGATTTCAATTGTCATGTATTGTAGCATGACAGCGGACGCAGGACAGACCGCACTAGTGTCAACAGGGCCTAATGGTTCTGGTCATCTAGGACTTGTAGAAGCAGCATATAGGTGTAAACCAGCCCCTATAAGAAACAGGATTTCTACTTGCAGTGCATCTTTATGCTACCTGCTGCACAAAAACGGACGAGTGTGAATAGGCTCTAATAAATCACTTCCTTTTGTGTATTGGCTTATTTATCTCTGTGCTTTTTTTTTTTTTTTTTTTTTTAATTAATTTTTATTTTTTTTATTTCTTTTTTTTTTTT
>NW_017307886.1:60608-92922 GCF_000935625.1 Nanorana parkeri
TTTTGTTTTAATCAATTCTAATATTTTACAAAAGATTACAAAAGCCTCAGTGCTAAAAGTTTGAATACATTTAATTCCTTTAATAAATTGAGAATTCTAATTTTGTTTTAAAGTATTTTCTATCCTTCCCCCAAGCAGAAAGATAGCTGAGCCTGAGTATGCGTAGAAGTGACTGTCACTTCACGGATCAGACTGGATTTGCTGCAGGGTGCAGATTCAAACAGATTCCTGCTCTAACAGTCTCTACTTCCTGCAAAGCACACGGCAGAGCCTGCTAAGTATTTTAATTACGGACACGTAGCTGGCTTGCAGACATCTGGTTTTAGTTAATCCATAATAAGAGCATTCTAAGGGAGCTTTCAGGTATCTTTTTTTCTGCAAAGGTTATGAGTAGCTGTCAGCATAAAATTGTTAAGGAGAGAAGGTAAGCCTAGAATAAAGTCTCTCTATCGCAGCTGCACAGTTGGCCATTGTCCACTTTGAAGCCGTACCGGGCTCCACGTGGACACAGTTTACTTTGTCATTTTAAGATATTGGTTGCATGATAAATCTCTCAAATTCATTGTTTTCTTACACTTTCATTTAAAAGCAACAAACGGTGCACTTATTCTATGGGCCCCTTTTTTAAGGTGGCATTGCTCCCTCCCTGTGCACAGACAAATACTTACTCAATTCCGTCAGGCATGCCCTCCGTTGATTGTTTACATACTGCAGCGGATGTCTTTTCCTGGCCATGCCTTTTTGGTACATTCCCATTATCTTCTATGGGGTTCATCTACGTCTGTCTGCATGGGGTGCTGTCATTATGAAGACTTCCGGTGGCCTTCCCGCTTGGGTTCTGCCCCTGAAAGCTCACCTGTGCAGACACAGGCAGACATGTCAGTGGCATCATGACACTTGGCTTTTTGCCCATGATAGGCTGCATGTGCTTGCCAAGCAAGGTGGACTTGTCAGTACCCTAATTGGTGGGATAGGGAGCGTCCCACACTTTTCTGGATAGAGGCTAGAGAGGGTATTTTTATCCCCTATAGATGCCAACTAACAGGATTGGAAGTCCTGGTAAGGACTGCCTGTTATCTTGGGAGGGTTTTTGGTGTGCCCTGGTTAGATCTCCTATTAGTAGGCTGATTGTTCCCTTACTGCCATACGTGTTCCTTCTCGGCAAATGCTTTGACAAGGATAGGATATGGCTTGGTGGGTCAATGAAAGAGATAAGATTGTGACTGGATTTGGCCAGAAATAAATCCTGATCAGGCATTTGTCACCCCGTGTCTATGGGTACCTTAAGTTAGCCATACATGCATACTCGAAGGGCCTGTGTATTCTTTATGTACCTCCATGTCATCAACATTGCTGGGTTTAGATGCCAAGCTTGTTTATACTGGATAAATATGCTGTGCTTGGTACTGTATCTAAAAAGCAAATATTGGTATTTCAGCGTGAAGAAATCTGCCTGCTGTGATGATGAAAATTGATAAGATTGCCATCACTCTTATGTGTGTTCGCCAGAGAGTAACTTCTGTTTTGCAACAAGGTGGAAGAAGGCATAATATGGTTGGCTGTTGAATCATTGTCTTAGAAAGCTCCATTGCCCATGCACTCTTGCCTATTGGCACATCTTGAGCTGCACCACCATGTTTAAGTAAGCAATTGTGCTCGGAGAGAGGGCAGTGCTGGTATCATAATGCCAAATATTGTTCCTTAGAGGAAGGAATTAGCAGCCAGAATTCTTTAAATAGAAAGTGTTCTTCTGGGTCAAACCCTTTTACCTACCAAATACGGGTTCTCTCCCGTTCTGAGAGCAATGTGGGGGTTATTACTGAACGTGCATGCAGCCAGTCAAGTTAGAGAACTTAGAACTCATTAGCTTACATTCTCTGGGTCATTGGCTAAGGAATTATTACTGGTCGGTGGTATTCTGCAGTGTGCTGCTGTATTATACAGCGGCACACTGCAGAACACCAGCAGCTATAGAGGAACAACAAATCCCAGCAATAATACATTAAACAGCCTGTATAATGTATTATTGCTGGGATTTGTTGTTCCTCTATAGCTGGTGGTATTCTGCATTGTGCCGCTGTACAATGTTATCGATAGGAATTGTTGTTCCTCTATAGCTGGTTGTATTCTGCATTGTGCCGCTGTATAATGTATTATTGCTGGGATTTGTTGTTCCTCTAACTGGTCAGTGCTATTCTGGATTGTGCCGCTGTATTATTTATTTTATTTATTAGGAATCCATCTGAAGCCATTTTTTCTCCTTTTTACTATTTTTATCCGATTAACCGATTAATCGAACTTAATAATCGGTTAACCGATTTTGAAAATAATCGTTAGTTGCAGCCCTAGTAACAAATTTATGTGAATGGGTTGCCAAGGCACCAGAATGGACAAAAAAACACTTTTGGTAGTGTGTTAGCATGTGTTGTGCGCTGCAATACAGATGTGTTGTGCAGCTATTCAACATCAATGGCATGAAAGCCAGCCTATGTGTCTGCGGGTATTATGATAGGGTTAGATCCTTACATAACATATTTTAGAGCTACAACTGTACATTTATTTATTCAGGCATTTATATAACACTGACACTTTTCACAGCACTTATTGTACATTCAGGCTCCATTCACATATAGCGTTTCCCGCACGGTTTTCTGCGCGGATGGCCGTGTGAGACGAAAATGCTATTTTTAAATCCGCATGGATGCCGCTCGTTTGTGGCTATTAAATAGGTGCGAACGTGAGGAATCCGCCTGGTTTTCGCACTTGTACTAGTGGGGGGCAGGCGTGCGGTTTCAGCAATGGTCTGAATGATGCACAATAAAGTGCATTGTATTGTCTGTTTATAGCAGCTCCGTGCGTATCTGTACAGCCGCTCAGGTGTGAATGGAGCCTCACATCACTCCTTGCTGTCATGGAGCTTAAAATCTAAGCTCCCTCTCCGTGCCATTTAACCTACCAGCATGTCTTTGGAGTGTCGGAAGGAAACTGGAGAATCCAGATGAAACCCACGCAAGCACAGGGAGAACATGCAGACAGTGTCCCAACCAGGAGTTAAACCAAGTGCTAGCCACTCTGCCCATGCATGTACTAAACTGTGCTACATCAGAAGGGACAAATATCTCTGCCAAAGAGATCTAATGAACTTGAGTTAAAAAAAAAACAAAAAAAGCCCCCAAAAATAGAATGAACCCATTAAGATCACGTGACAAACCAAATTAGAAGACTGCTTCTACTACCTGCACTGTTATTGAGACCTAACCTAATGGAAAATGGAGGATATTTAAGATGCATCAATGAGGTTTTATAAACCTTTATGTGTCAATCTATTCCATTGCATCATGCTGACTGACTTCTTGTAGCGCAGAATAGGGTATCTTCATATTGCATTATGGGAGCTTAGGTTTTGTTTCTGCTTCAGACCCCTTTCATGACATGCTGGCTAATGGCTGCAGACCTCCTCATTTTCTCTCCCATTCATTGAAGGACACAGGGCTGCAGATCGTAGATCCTGTAAGTTAGTGTATATCGCCACCTGCAGGAGTAAGACGCTAGGCACATAAGTCTCAATTTTTTTGCCTAGCGTCAGGAATAAGGAGCTAAAAAATTTTCTCTGGAGTATTTTTTTCCTTTCTTCCGTTAGACTCGATTTTTTTCTTCTAGCAAGTGTCCCCAGGGCGACATGCTTGACTGTGGATCCTTGTAGTCTTCCCTGGGTGACAGACGAGCGCATGCAGACTCTGCCATGGTGGGTCGGCTGCGACAGGTGGTCCTCCCTGACGCCTATGGGTTCGTCCTGGGGGGTGCTTATGACCGGGGGTCCTGGCCCACCGGTCACTGTACTCCCTGCACTACCGGTTCCCTACTTGTCCTGGATCCTGGCGATGGATTCCGATCTTCCCTCATGGGGGTATGTATGTGGGGTCTCCGGTGGATGTCGTGAGGACCTGAGGTAAGCTTGGAGGCTGCGCTGATCTCTGTCATGGCTGCAGCCTCCTGTGTTTGTCCTCCTCCCTCCCTCCCCCCCCACCCCCTCAAAATTTGCCCTTTCTCTTCGGTCACTTCCGCCCGGGCCTCCTCTCAACCTCGGGCGGATGGGGAGATTCTTCCTTTCAGCCTGGGACGCCGTGGAAGTGGGACAGCCCTTCTCCTCCTTGCGGAGTTGGATGGCTTGGCTAAGACTAGGACCCTGGGGGTCGTGAGTACTGCGGGGTCCCTATCTTATCTCTCCCTTGCCTGGTGGACTCCGGTCGGTGAGGTGGTCTGGTGCAGGTGTGCCATGGATAGCAGGGATTACTCCCTTACATTGCCGTGTGAGGGTTGTGGGCTGCGCTCTGCGGACCCCTCTAGATCCCCTCTGTGTGCGTCCTGTACGCCTGCGCTGCTTTGCCAGTCACCCATGCGCCCGCCTAGGAAACGGGGTTTGCTCTTGCCGTCCCCTGCCTTGTCAGAGGAGGAGGGGGTACTTCCCTCGCCTCGTCCTGATCCGGGTGTTTCCTCACAGCCTGAGCGGCCAGTGAGGATGAGGCAGCGTCTACGCTCCTGGTTCAGGACCGTGAATTGGTGTCGGCGCTGGTCCGCGCTGTTAGGGAGGCCCTGAAGATTGCAGACGCTGCCAGTTCCTCTGCGCTGCCGCACGTGCATTTTGCAATGCATGAGTAGGCGTTCCGCGAAAGGGTTCCCGTACATCGAATTTCTTGATGACTTTATCTATAAGGAGTGGAAGCGGCCTACCAAGTCCTTTTGCGGTCCCTGAACGTTTCTCGGTTTGCTATCCCTTTTGTGGAGGCCTTTGTGTCCCAGTGGTCTCCGCCGGTGGTGGCCCCCCCGGTCTCTTGCTTGAACAAGGCCACGGTTCTTCCGGTGGAGGACTTTCCGTCCTTTCTGGACCCCCACCGATAGAAAAGCTGAGGCGCTCTCCCGAGTTCGGCCTTGGATGCGGCGCCCGTGGTGTCCAAGGTGTCTGTGTTGGCGGTGACACTTTGCCGTTTGCTTTGACTTAAGTGCTGGTCGGCTGATCAGGCTTCCAAGAAAGCTCTGATGGAATGGCCTATTATGGGGGGCTGTCTGTTTGGTTCCACCTTGGGTGAGATCATTAAAGGACAACTATGGGGTTCTATCTTTTCTTGATTAATGCATTCCTTAGGCTAAATAAGTAAATTATGTAATTTACTCTAATTAGCCAAAATGCACAGGCTGTAAACCCTTATTTAAGGTGGTGGGCGGGGCTAAGCGCCGCAATGAGGAGACATCCCAACGTGTCTGACGGGATCCTCCCCACTGATCTTCCTCACTGTGACTGACAGTGATTCTTGAGAGCTGCTGCATGTCCACGAATATATGGACATGCGCAGCAGCTCTCTCCTTACCTGCACGTCCCCGTGTGCCAGCCGGGCTCCTTCCCCCCCTCTCTCTCTCCCTGCCCTGTGTGACACTGACATAATAAGATCGTGGATCGCTGATGACAGAGGGGAAGGAGCCCTCTCTTCCGCATTTACTACAAATGGGAACACCAAATGGTGTCACTGGGGATCCCTGCAGACTGGCAAGCATCGATCTGCAGGGATCTCCAGTGACATAATTTACCATATATGGACTTTCCCATTTGTAGTAAATGCTGAAGAGAGAGAGGGCTCCTTCCCCTCTGTCATAAGCGATCCACGATCTTTCCCCAGTCATCTTCCAGGACAGCCGATGAGATAGGCTCCGCCTGCCTGCAACAGGAAACACATCAACCACATTAAATAAAAAGACTCCTCCTTCTATCCCAATTCAGTTTTTTTGTGTTTCCTCCGGCTATACAGGGACATCGTAATGTTTGTTATTTTCAGGGCTCAAATTTATTGGCTTTAAGGCTGAGCCTAACCCGGTTATGCGTTGGGACCTACTCCAGGTGTTGCCTGCTGCAGCGCATACAGGGATTCCCTATCGAACCCCCATCCGATTCTTGGCCAAGGTTCCCCTCCATCATTCAGGGAAGGCAACCATCCTCCTGCATGTGAGTGGCGCCAGACGGTGACCCCCCCGGTGTGCAGCAGTGGCAAGGTGTTTTACCTGAGTGGTGTACTGGATGCCCTTTTGGAACAGGGACAGTACGGTGATGGGGTACTGGGTGGCTGGAGGAAAGTCCAGTGGCCCCAGGTTACCTTAGGTGCAGGTCCTGGCACTTACCAGTAAAATGGTAGAGGAACGGTGGTGACCCTCGGCAGCGTGGGGATGATGCTTCGCGCGGAGGGCTGCGGCGTCTCTAGGCACCTTGCTAGAGCTGTGTGGGGCTGCATGGCTTCTGATGGTTCTGGCTGAGGCCGGGAATGTGGCGGGTGACGTCACATTGGGGCGCCGTTGCCACCTACAGTGCTCGGTGCGTCATCACGTGCGGTGACGCGGTTGCGGTGCGCCACTTCCGGGTTCCGGAACGCCAGCCTCGAGCTGGTTGGCGTATGAGTGGGCTGAGGAAGATGCAAAGGGCTGCAGAGTTGAAAGCCATAGGGATACTTTCTAGAGGCTTTACGCACTGAGGGCACAGCAAACGCCGCTGGCCACGACTACTACAGCTGCACACCTTCTGTGAACCGACCGGGGCCACATACGGCCGGTGGGGACATCAGGAGTGGGCCAATAGCGTGGTCGGCAGTGAGCTTAAAGATGCCCACGCATGCCGGACCAGGTGCTGCTTCTCCAGATCTCGGAGAGCATGGCGCTAAGGTAGGCAAGTTTTTTTATGGGGATTCTCCTCTACCTTTACCCTGCTTGTATTGGGGGCCTGTTTACAGGACAAGCTGGCTAGTATCTTGTGAACATTGCTTGCATATGGGAAGAGCACTGGCAGATGGCATCCGTCTTGTCTTACAGTTAAAGTCACAGAGGATAAGCCCCTTGCTGAAGCTGGCTGCTCTCGCCCAAAAGGGAAGAAGTGTGCCTCTTGCAATGTCAAAATGCCAACTTCATGGTCCAAACCCTTGTGCAAACGTTGTTTAGAGAAAATAGCTGATCCTCTCATTGATGGCTAAGGAGTCAGCAGGGGTGTTCAAAGGGCTGTTAGATTCTATGAGAGATGAAATGGTTACTACTTTTCAATCTTTCAGGTCTGCATTACAGAACCCGGTGAGTACACTAGTGGATACTAGTTTACCCGGAACATTGGGGGAAGGTAGCTCAATGGGCTACCCAGAAAGCTGCGTGAGTAAGCGCCCAGTAAATCCTCGGGCTCTCAGGGAGAGTCAGGATGATTTAGAAGGGGAGTTGCGTGCCAGCACAGCTACAAAATTCCTTTTCCCTTCGTTTGAGACAGGTGAGCTGTCCCATAGGGACATAGGGTATACTTTGGGTATTAAAGAAGAGGCCGCTGAGCTTTAAGTTCATGATAAACTTTACAAAGGGCTGCAGACTAAGAAGGGGCGTCCCTTCCCAGTCCACAGATCACTCTCGGCCTGAGCAGGAGGAGTGGAAGCACCCAGAGAAAATGTTTTTTTCGGCTGGACACAAGCGCAGGTTCCCCTTTGCGGAGGAGGATTCAGGCCTGTGGGACAAATGCCCAAAGATGGATGCCTCTTTATCAAAAGTCTCTAAAAAGACTGATTTATCATTTGAGGATATGGGGGCTTTAAAGGACCCGATGGACAGGAAAGCAGAGGCTTTGCTCAAAGGGAAGGGAATCGGCAAGTGCTGGATTTAAACCTGGGCTGGCCATTACTTGTGTGGCTAGGACTTTAGGTGTGTGGCTGAATCAGCTACAAGTTCACCTGGAGTCTGGTACTGATCGTGTTCAGTTGCTAGGTTCCCTCCCCGTGCTAAGCAAGGCAGCCGCTTACATTGCGGACGCCTCGGCTGAGGCAGTCAGGGAGAATTCTTCCCACTCTGGAGTAGGCTGACCAGCAACAAATTCATTTTGGACCTGGTTCAGCTCGGCTACAAAATAGAGCTGACGGAACGGCCCCCGTCCAGGCTCCTGATTTACTTCCCTGTCCAAGGACCGGAAGAAGGCAGAAGCAATGGCGGCGGCCCTGTAAGATCTGTTGGACCAGGGGGTCATTGTGCGCGTACCGGCTTCAGAGGAAAAAAGGGTGTTTTTACTCCCACATCTTTTCCCTAATGAAGCCTTCGGGAAAGTGCAGACTGATACTCAATCTGCAGCCTCTGAACAGGGTGGTACTGTACAAGAAGTTCCGTATGGAATCAATATTTTCAATACGAGAGTTGCTGCCCCCAGGATCCTTTCTAGCTATAGATCTAAGAGACTATTATTTTCACATCGCAGTAAGACAGTCGTCACAATACCTACTGAGATTTGCTATCCGGGGGCCGGCGGGGGTCCCTTGCATTTGCAATACCGGGCCTTGCCATTCGGCCTTTCCTCTTCACCTCGAATCTTTACCAAGGTATTGGCAGAGACTCTGGCTCCACTAAGGGCACGGGGGGTAGGGGTCATTCCATACTTGGACGACCTTTTTGTTTTTCGCCCCGTCAGAGATGTTGCTCCGACGAAGGCTGGAGTTAGCGATACAACACTTGGAGAGTCTGGAAAAAGTGTCTTTGCTGGTAGAGGAGACACTGAGACTGAAGTTGCAGTGTGAGGTATCAGCCAGGTCAGTGATGAGAGTGGTGGGACTTATGCCGTCCGCCATTCCAGCAGTTACCTGGGCGCAAGTCCATTCAAGGACATTACAGAATTGGCTTTGAGGATCTGGGGGAGTTGGCTAGAAGACCTAGCCAAAGTAGTCCACATCACGGAGGAAATCAAGCATTCCCTGCTGTGGTGGATGGACTGTTGGAACCTCTCAGTAGTCAGGCTATGGTGCCAGCCAACACTGCTAGTAGTCACGACAGATGCCAGTGCCTGGGGTTGGGGAGCCCACTGCCAGGAGCACATTTGGATACCTGGGAGCACGCGGGCAGAATCAAGTCATCAAACTGGAGAGAGCTAAGGGCGATAGGGCTGGCTCTCTGCCAGTTTCAAGATACTTTAGCAGGACACCGTGTAGCGGTGGCCTCGGAAAATGCCGCAGCCGTAGCTTATATAAACAAGCAGGGGGTCACACGGTCACAAGGCCTAATGGCATTGGCGACGGAAATTCTGTCATGGGCAGAACGCATCCTCCTTTCGATGGCGAGACATATCAAAGGCAGCCTGAACGAGCTGGCAGACTCACTCAGCAGAGCGGAGCGTCACAGGTCCGAATGGGCTCTGAACTCGAGTACGTCTGCCTGGATCACCAGCTTGTGGGGCTGTCCAGAGGTAGACCTCTTCGCAGCGGCCAACAACAGGCAGGCGGAACAATTTTTTTATTCCTCTACCGGAACGACGGGGCTCTAGGGGTAGACGCTTTGGTGCACCCCTGGAGGTTCCGTTTAGGTTACGCATTTCCTCCACTGCAGTTAATTCCGAAGGTGCTTCGGAAACTCAGGGGGGAACGGATGACT
Source organism: Nanorana parkeri (assembly GCF_000935625.1). Taxonomy (NCBI): domain Eukaryota; kingdom Metazoa; phylum Chordata; class Amphibia; order Anura; family Dicroglossidae; genus Nanorana; species Nanorana parkeri. The sequence continues at coordinate 70,026 of NW_017307886.1, forward strand.
TTAATTCTGATAGCACCATACTGCTAGAAGAGGGCGTGGTTCACGACACTCCTAGAGCTGTGTGTGGAGGGGCCTCTGCTTCTTCAGCCAACGGCAGACTTGCTGGTACAGGGCACGGTGAGACACCCGCAAGTACAAGCTTTAAATTTAGCTGCATGGCTTCTGAGAGGGAGGTGCTGATTAACAACGGGTTATCCGCAAAGCTAGTGGCTACACTGATGCACAGTGGGAAGCCGATAACGTCGGCGATTTACCTAAAAGTGTGGAGAGTGTTTTCCAGCTGGTATAACAGCCAAGGTAGACCAATGGGCGACACTGTACCGTTGGTGTTAGATTTCCTACAGGGGGGCCTGGAAAAATGGCTTTCCTGTAGTACTCTAAAGGTGCAGGTTTCGGGGCTGTCTAGTTTTGTGGACATTGGACTGGCGGAAGAACCCCTCGTAAAAAGATTTATGCGAGCTGTAGTCAGAATGAAAACCCCAAAGGGTAAGGTCGTGCCAAATTAGAATCTCTCCGTGGTGTTACAAGGGTTTCTCAGCAAGCCTTTCGAGACCCTGGGGGAATGTTCAATACAGCATCTGACGATTAAGACAGCCCTCTTGGTAGCATTGGTTTCTGCTCAGCGAGAGAGCGAGATTCAAGCATTCTCCATTGCGGATCCGTACTGCAGGATCCTGGTAGATGTAATTATTTTGCGGCCTGACCCGGCTTTTTTGCTGAAGGTGGTGTCCACCTTCCACAGGACTCAGGAAGTGGTCATCCTTTTGTTCGCAACTAACCCTACCTCTGCTAGGGAAAAGGAATGGCAAGGTCTTGACGTACTAAGGTGCGTCTTGGAGTGCCTTAGGGTCACGAAACCTTGGAGACAGTCTACCCGCCTCTTTGTAGTCTTTGGGGGTCCCACTAGAGGGAACAGGGCCACTAAAAGCACGATAGCTAGGTGGATTAAAATGGCCATAACTGAGAATTACAAGGCACAGGGCTTGGTTTTACCAGGTCCGCTCACTGCACACTCGACTAGAGAATGGGCTACTTCATGGGCAGAGCAAGCAGGGGCTACTCCAGACCAGATCTGCAGAGCAGCCACTTGGTCCAGTTTCCAGACATTCGTCAGGCACTACAGGCTGGACCTTTATGACTCAACAAGACCAGGCATTTGGCAGGAAAGTCCTGCAAGCTGTGGTCCCACCCTAAGAGGTAAGATTTGTCCTCACTGATCCTCTCATTGGCTGTCCTGGAAGATGACTGGGGAAAACATGAGTTGATTACCTGATAACTCTGTTTCCAGGAATCTTCCAGGACAGCAGATTCCCGCCCTTGGTTGGTATCCAGGGGACATCCGTGGTTGGATGACTGAGGGGATACTTAAGTACATTGGGTAGCCTTCGGTCCTAGAGGTTACTGAATTGGGATAGAAGGAGGAGTCTTTTTATTTAATGTGGTTGATGTTTTTCCTGTTGCAGGCAGGCGGAGCCTATCTCTCCATTGGCTGTCCTGGAAGATTCCTGGAAACTTGGAGTTATCAGGTAATCAACTCATGTTTTTTATTATGTCAGTGTCACACAGGGCAGGGAGAGAGAGAGATGGGGGAAGGAGCCCGGCTGGCACACAGGGACGTGCAGGTAAGGAGTGAGCTGTTACGCATGTCCATATATTCGTGGATGCGCAGCAGCTCTCAAGAATCACTGTCAGTCACAGTGAGGAAGATCAGTGGGGAGGATCCCGTCAGACACGTCAGGATGTCTCCTCATTGCGGCGCTTAGCCCCGCCCACCACCTTAAATAAGGGTTTACAGCCTTACTGTGCATTTTGGCTAATTAGAGTAAATTACATAATTTACTTATTTAGCCTAAGGAATGCATTAATCAAGACAAGATAGAACCCCATAGTTCTCCTTTAAGGATCTGACAGTGGGTAGGAGTACTTTCCTCCCCCAGGCGCCCAAGAAGGGGCAGCGTCAGAAGTCGGGGCCCATTTTCTCCGCTCCCAAGCTGCTTTTTCAGCCTCTTCCGCCTTCCGACAAGGGCAGAAATTTTAACAAGTCCTCCTTGTCCCACTCTGCCAAGCATCCGTGGTGGCCTAAGTCTGCCAAGCCCGCCGGCATGCCCCAGTCCGCATGAAGGTCGCTCCCCGGCTCTGGTTCCCTGAGTGGGGGGGTTTTATTCCAACCTGTTTCCGTGCCCAAGAAAGAGGGGGCTCGGCCCATCCTGGACCTCAAACGTTTGAACACCTTTTATGCGGGTCCGCCGGTTCCTGATGGAGTCGATCCGGTCCGTGGTAGCCTAGCTTCGTCCGGAGATCTGCTGGCCTCCATCGATTTCAACGATGCCTACCTTCTTGTGCACGTTTGCGGGTCTTATCAGCGATATCTTCGTTTTGCGTGGGGGAGGTGCATTTTCAATTTATTGCGCTGCCTTTTGGGCTGGCGTCAGCACCATTGGTGTTCACCAAGGTGCTTGCCCCGATTCTGGCGCTGTTGCGTTGTCGGGTGGTTTCGATCGTGGGCTACCTTGACGATCTGCTTCTGCGAGCGGATTTGCATTCTTCTCTGGTGACGGCTCTGGAGGTCATGGTGTGATCCCTGGAGGAGTTCGATGGCTCCTAAACCTCCGGAAGTCTTGTCTGGTGCCTTCTCCATGCCTGGAGTATCTGGGCCTGGTTCTGGACACGGTTGCGGCCCGGGTTTTTCTCCCTCGGGTCAAACGCCCTAAACTTTGTTCCCATGTGCGTCTATTTGCGGACTCGCCTGTGGTCGTCTGTTCGTTTTTGCATGAAGGTCCTGGGTCTCATGGTGGCCTCCTTCGAGGTGGTGCCTTTTGCTCAGCACCACAACAGGACTCTGCGGCGGGACATTCTGGTTCAGTGGGACAAGTCCCCCCTTTCCCTGGACAGGGAAGTTCGGGTGGCGCGGGCCTCACTGCAGTGGTGGCTTCGCTCTCTGGCCCTGGTGCTGGGGAAGTCCTTCCTCCCCGGGCGCTGGATGGTGGTCATGGCGAATTCCAGCTTTGGGGCTGTGGGGGTGGTGTGTCCTGGGCTCCCTGTCGGTGCAGGGTCCGTGGTCGCGGGGGAAGTCCCGACTGCCGATTTTTAAATGTGTTGGAACTTCGGGCGATCCGCCTCTCCCTCCTTCACTGGTCGGACCGTCTTCAGGGTTTGTCGCTTCGGGTTCAGTCTGACAACGCCACCGCGGTGGCGTTCATCACCCACCTAGGCGGCACGAATAGCGTGGCCGCGGGTCGAGAGGTGTCCAGGATCCTCTCCTGGGCAGGGAGTCGGGTTCTTGCCCTTTCGGCAGTTTATATTCCGTGGTGGACAATTGGCAGGCGGACTGCCTCAGTTGCCAGTCGATGGACCCGGGAGAGTGGTCCCTGCACCTGGAGGTCTTTCAGCAGCTTTGTCTGCGCTGGGGGACGCCAGAGAGGGCGTGGTTCGCGGACGTGGTTCAAATGTTGGTGGACGCTCCTTGGCGTCTGCCTCTGCATCCGGACCTCCTGTCCCAAGGTCCTGTGTTCCATCTTTCTTTCCAGTCGCTGACTTTGACAGCGTGGCTGTTGAGAGCCAGGTCCTGAGGGACCGGGGGTTGTCTGATGCGGTTATCTCCACGATGCTTAGGGCTCGCAAGCGGTCCCCAGGAGGATCTACAACCGCACGTGGAGGGCCTATTTTGTCTGGTGCGAGGCTGGAGCTTGGTCGCCTCGCTTGTTCTCCGTCAGCAAAATTCTTGCTTTTTTGCAGCGCAGGGTAGCTCAAGGGTTAGCCTTGAGCACGGTGAAGGGTCAGATTTTTGCCCTGACGGTGCTGTTCCAGCGGCCCTTGGCATCTAATGCTCTGGTCCGCACTTTTGTACAGGGGGTTATGCGTATTGCGCCCCCTGTCCAAGATTCCGCTTCTGTCCTTGTCCCAAAAGGTGGCCTTTTTAGTGGCCATTTCCTCCGTTTGGAGGGTGTCTGAGTTGGCTGCCTTGTTGTGCAGGCCGCCGTTTCTGGTTCTTCATGGGGACAAGGCGGTTTTCCTGCCTAAGGGGGTGTCGGCTTTCCATTTGAATGAGGACATTGTCCTCCCTTCCTTGTGTCCGAAGCCGGTCCACAGGAAGGAGCGGGCACTCCATTGTCTGCATGTGGTGCACGCTCTTCGTGCCTATTTGGACGCTACTGCGTCTTTTCGTGAGACGGATTCCCTGTTTGTGCTTGCGGGCGGCCCTCGCAAGGGCCGGGCCGTCTCCGCGGCTACCATTTCCCGTTTGATTCAGACTCTTGTCATACAGGCGTATGCCGTTAGGGGCAGGAGCCCCGCTTTCCTGTCACTGCCCATTCCACTAGGGCTGTTGGGGCATCCTAGGCCTTTCGCCATGGTGCCTCTGTTTCTCAGGTTTGTAAGGCCGCTACTTGGTCTTCTGTTCACACCTTTTGTCAAGTTTTACAAGGTGGATGTTTTGGCATCGGCGGATGCTGGTTTGGGGCGCAAGATGTTGCAGGCGGCTCTTTGAGGGGTTCTTGGGTTGTTTGTTGTTTTGCCCATCCCTCAGGGGTTACTGCTTGGTGACGTCCCTACCTTACATGTTCTACGATCTGTTACCCTGTGTCCTTCAATGAACAGGAGAGAAAATAGGATTTTTGTACTCACCGTAAAATCCTTTTCTCTTCGTTCATTGAAGGACACAGGTCCCACCCTCTTTTATGGGTGTACGCTCCTAACTGCTTGTTACTAACTGGAGACTTGTCAGCAAGTAGGGGGTTGGGCCCCCAGCAGGGGCCGCCCCTAGGCTGTCTTTGTCTTTTATGTGCCTAGCGTCCTACTCCTGCAGGTGGCGATATACCCTACCTTACAGGATCTACGATCTGTTGCCTGTGTCCTTCAATGAAAGGAGAGAAAAGGATTTTACGGTGAGTACAAAAATCCTATTTTTTTTATTCTGTATGTGACTGAAATTGTGTTGATGCTAAATGTCCTAATTCTTAGGGATATTATTGAGTAAGGTTATCTGACAAGGGAATAGTGTTTTTTAGTGAGTTGGTAAAGATTAGAGTCATAATTAATTTGCACTCTGTGCTGTTTTTTCATATGCTTTTTACAGTTTTTCCTCATAATAGTATAAATATATGTATTTTATAATGCCGGTCATTTTTATGTTACTTTAGAACAGATGGTACCACTCTACTTAGGAGCATCTTGTCTCAACATGAAATAACTCCCATCCTTTAAACATTTTACATTACACTGCAAAGGTTAAAGTGATATTAAACCCTCTCATATTTTTAAATATATCAGTGCTACAATATGTTTCTTACCATTATCCATGCTTGCTTCCGTTCTGCTTCCGTTCTGCAAGTGCACGTCAGGCACTTGCAGCAGCCGAACAGCAGCCCAGAAGTCTAAAGCAAGCATGGATAACAGTAGGGAACATTGATTTAATAAAAAATATATGTGAGGGTTTAATATCACTATTTAATAATTTTCAGTATTTTATATAGACAAAGACAGCAGTTATTCTTCCACTATATCTATGCAGTATAGAAAAATCTATTTTGTGATCTTAACTGAAAACCAGGTGTTTACACCTCCTTTCTGGCCAGGCCATTTTTCAGTATTTAGCGCTGCAGTGCTTTGACTGACATTTAGTGCTGGTTCACACCTGACCGTTTTGTAGTGCGTCCTACGCTCGATGAACGCACTACAAAACGGACCAAAATGTAAAAATCATTGAAGTGAATGGTATAGTTCCCACCTGTCCGTATTTCCGTCCGTCCCGAACGCACTACAAAACGGGCCACGCATGAAAAGGTCCCGAAGCGTTTTTGCTGCGTATTGGTCCGTTTTGTAGCGCGTTAGTGCACAACGCGCGTTTCTAATGTAAAAAACGCAATGAAAACGCACCAAACTCCGGGAAGAAAACGCGCGTGTGACGCGCTTATGCAATACGCACAGGTGTGAACCAGGCCTTATTCCGTCATGCAACGCTGTACTGAAATTAATTTTGAATACCATTTTTGGGGACAGATAGAGCTTTTGTTTGGGGGTATATAATCACCACTAGGGTTTTTATTTTTTACTATATTAAAGTGACATTAAAGGATACATTATCCCTCCAGCGGTGCGGCGTCTCTCCAATCCAGCGCTGACTCTCTGCTTACAGGCATTTCCGATCCAGTGGTGTCTGCATCAGACGGCACGCGTCCAAAGGCTTACCTTGCGTCTCTGCTCGTCTCCCGGCCGAGAATCCGAACTGCGCATGCGCCCGCCCCAAGATCCTTGGCGTCGCACGAACAGTTCCGGACTCTCGCCGCGGGAGCGCGCAGCGATAATTAGGTCAGTCTAAACCGCTGTTTACGCGTTTAAAAAAAAAACTTTTTGCCTATATCTACTGCTATTCAGCAGTAGATATAGGCAAAAAACTGGAGGCTTTAGAACCCCTTTAAGGAAAAAATTACTGAAAATTTTGAAAAGTTTTTTTTTTTTTTTACATTTTTTTACAATTATTACCCAATTTTTTGGTAAAATATAAAAGATTGGGTAAATAGACACCAAACCTGTCACGCTTTAAAATTGTGTGCACCTGCGAAATTGCAAAAAACTACCATACCCAACATTCACCATAGGCGACACCATAGGCTTTTACCGCTCATCAGGTTAGTGTTATCAGTGATTGATGGCCCTAGAATTATTGCTCTCACTGCGATGTTCGCGGCGATATGTAACATGTGCGACGTAATGGGGGCAATCATCGTTTTCACACGCATGCGCACGCGACACAATTACATTTTTTTAAATTCTTTTTCATGTGGGACTTTAAATTTTCTTTTCTATTTTGTTTTTTTCCACTTAACTTATCACATAGGGGGGCTAAGAAACACTCCCTATGTGATAGCAAAGAGGATGTAACCGGTCCTCTTTATGGAGACATTAGGGGTCTCCAAGACCCCTAATGTCACCTAGGGACCCCCAAAGAAGCTGATGAAGCAGAGATCTGCTTCATCAGCTTCTCTCCCGCTTCTGAAGCTGCAGAGTGAGACAAGAATGCGGAAGTGATGTAATATACATCACTTCCGCATTCTGACACTGGAGAGGGTACGGGAGGTAGATCGTGTACCGATCTCCCTCTGATCCCCTGTCACAGAGCCAACATGCTGGTCCCGGCCCGTACCTGGCACAGCGGAGCACGGGACCAGCTCTATAGCCGGCGGATCGCTTGTATGTAAACGAGCATCGGTGCCTGTTTTTAAATTTGGGCAGGTTTGCTTGTGCGAGTGTCTGACGCGGCGTTTAAATACGCCCGCTCAGATCTAGGAAGCGGTTAAAGTGAATTTGCAATAGTGTAAACAATTACAATATTGCATTTTGTAAAAATTTAAACCTATAGCGGTGATTAGAAAAATCTCACCCCATCCCAGCATATAGCTGGGTGAATGGTAGGGGTGCACTGATACTAGTAATGGTGCTGATACTGAGTATTTGGGCAAGTACTCGTAGAGACGCCCGATCGCTTGTATTAGTAGTAGCTGTCGCTGCCATTGCCGGTCCCGAGATCCACTGTGCCCTGTGCGGCCGGGTCCGGCACGGCTGCTCTGTGACAGGAGATCAAAGGGAGCTCACTACACTACCTCCCTCTGATCTCCTCTCCAGTCCCATTCGGGGACTGGAAGTGATGTACAGTGGGGCAAAAAAGTATTTAGCCAGCCACCAGTTGTGCAAGTTCTCCCACTTAAAAAGATGAGAGAGGCCTGTAATTGGCATCATAGGAAGACCTCAACTATGAGAATACGATTCCGCTTATTGTGCCACACGTTACATATCACCGCGAACGTCAGTGTGTGAGCAATAATTGTAGGGCCATTAACCCTTTCGCTGCCAAGCCCTCCAGCACATTTTGCACCTCAGCTGGCCACACCATTTTTGCAATTTTTTCCCTTTGATTTGATTTTCAACTGCTGCGTTGCTAGCATTTGTAAAAGACTCCCCAAACCATATATTTTCTGAAAGCACAGGCCTGGTAGAATAAAAAGATAGTGATACTAAATTTGTAGGCCCTGTGATAATTGCACAAATGTTTCTCAAATTAACATTTACACCGATAAAAAATACACAATTTGGGGGCGTGGCCTGACGCGGGACCAAGATGGACGCTTAGACCCTGTCCTGAGATACCTCCTTTCTAAGCTATTTTTGATATCTCTGGAGTTTCCCCCACTTGAATCATGAGAAGGAATGGGAAGACCACTTAGGCGACCAAAGCTCCTCGAGATACGGGAACACAACTTGCTCACCACCCCCCGGACATGTTCCGCTCCCAACCACAGGGCCGCCACGTGGAGCACATGGCGCCATCTCCCTCAGCTGTAAACTCTGTCGGCAGCAGCCCCGACAGAGATCAATCGGGAGACCACTCTCAACCCCCTGACCTACTCATGCTTATGGATGAGATGCCTCGGTTGTCGGATTTAAATTCCATAGCACGGGACATCAAATCCACACTGTCGGCAGCTATATCGGAGCTAAAGGCTGATATTCACTCCCTAGCAGACCGCATTCAAACGGTAGAAGGTGATACCTCCCGCAACTCCTCTGCTATCCGGCGCCTCCAACGAACAACCTCCTTCCATAATACCCGCCTGATGGTGTTGCACCGACACCTAGAATATCTTGATAACAGAGGCCGTCGCCACAACATAAGAGTGAGAGGCATTCCAGAAACCGTTGATGTGCCACAGCTTGAGCCGGCCCTGATGCATATTTTTAATGACCTGCTGAATCGCCCGCCAGAATCACCGGTTCCCATGGAACGCTTTCATCGTGCTTTGCGGCCTAAAGGAGGCGACGCTGATCCACCCAGAGATGTTATCTGCTGCCTGATAGATTTTCGCCTAAAAGAAGAAATTCTTCGTAGCTCTAGAAACAGGCAACGTCTCTTATTCCAAGATGCCGAGATCCAACTGTTTCAAGACCTCTCGCACATCACCCTGCAACACAGAAGGGCTCTTCGTCCCCTACTACAACTTATACGCTTCCGCACCATTCCCCAGGTGGCTGTTCCCTGGCGCACCTACCTTCTCACAGTCCCGGCGGACCTACAGCGCTTCTGTGAACAGCTTCATCTCCCACACGTGGATCCTCCAGAATGGTACGAAGCCTTCCGGCTCCCTGATGGGCACCCTCCGGCCTCTTCTCCTGACCATCGCCAGCCTCGGGGGGAGCTCTAACGACCTAATTTACCCTGCGACAAGATTCCAACACCAACCGTACGCCAATCCTAATAAAATTTCCACAACACTATGCTCCGTTTAAATATGCACTGTCCTTACTCTTTCTCCCTCCTTATTGTACAGATATTCCCACATCCAGGCTCGTTCATGCTTAATAAGTGAGTTTCCTCCAGGTACCAAGCCTTCACTCTGTCTTGGATCTATGTGTCTCCCTCTCCCCGCACCACTGAATCCCATAGACCGCAACAGAGAGAGGACTGAGCGACAGTAGACGGGATGATAGTGAGGGCTTGAAAGAACTTGTCCTCACGACTGGCATTATTGCGGGCATATATATTGCAATACATTTTCCTTTTTGTTTTTTGTTTTTCTCTCCATTCTTTCACATTGGCTGGTATCCCGTCATGCATGTGCCCTCATATCGTAACCCTGCTACCTTGTTATATTCTTCCCATGCTGACCTATATCAATTAACATTCTGGAGGGGTTCTGGCCAGTAGCACCAGCCAGCAATTTTTGTGGGTGTTGCTGCAGCTCCACTCCGCTACGAGTGGTTCGGTGCTTTCCTCCATGCCGCCTCACGGATGTACCACAGAAACACCTCTCCTACCTCCCTTGCCCGCCTCTGTATTTTATCCTTCTACGAGCCCTGTCCTTCAGCCCATGTCCAGGCCTCTTGGGCGATCACGTACTAAATTTGATAGCTGGCTTTTGGTGGGGCAAGCATGGAGGAGAAGCTGTTTTACATACTGTATACTTGGCACGGAAACAACGTATTCCAGCTTTGTGCTACACCGTCCTGTTACATAAATGCCTTGGTTTGATCGGCAACGCCGCTTGGAGACTAAAGAGCATTATCCGGCGTAGGCAATGATGCCCCTCCCCCATGGAAGCCTGCCCATCGCTTCGAGTCTCCGGACGTCATCTCTAACGATATGTATACCCTCCTAATTTCTGTGTGAACACCGATTCTTTACTGTTTCTCCACCTGTCACCTAATGCATACCGATGTATAAGGATGTCCCGATACCGATGCTAGTACCTGTTTCGGGGCCGATACAGGGCATTTTCAGAAGTACTTGTACTCCTGAAAATGCCCCGATGCATATATCCAATACCGGCCCTTTAAATTCTTTTTAACTAGCTTCGGCCATTGACTCCCATAGCCCCTCCCTGGAATTCCTCTCCACTAGATGCAGGCTCCCTCTCCACTCTGACCTCTCCGGACGGAAGTGGGACAGCATGGTCGTTAAGTGTTATGTGTGGACAGGCTCTTCCTGCTGGTGCTGGCTGCAGATTTCTGTGTCCCTTTCACAGACCGCTGTAGCCAGCCGGAGAATACAGAAGAGACTACAGCTGTGAAATCCCCAGCTGCCCCCCTCCCCCCTGTACCTTAGCTTAGTTTTCACTCTCATTGAAAGAAGAGAATGTCCTTTCAGTGTGCTCACGGGGGAGGAGAGGCAAGAAGCTGTAAATCTTGCCTACAGACAGAACGGACCTTCTCTTCTTGAAGAGAAGGCTTAAAGACCAGTGCACGCAGCACTGGTGAGAAACTGCCCTAAAATCATTAGTCTGTATTGTTTTAGAAAAAATGTCACATGTCCCTTTAAGAAAAAGTATCGTTAATTGGTATCTGCAAGTACATGAGGGAGAGTACTTGTACTTGGTCTTGAAAAAGTGGTATCGGGACATCCCTACCGGTGTACCTGTCTTACCCACCTTCCCCTCCCTAGCTCCCCTCCTCCCACCCCTGCCCGCTTTCCCAGGTAGGATCTTGCCTTATCTACGGTTGTTGTTATATACTCCGTTAAACATTTTACTGAATTTTAACAGTTCTTGTTCACCTGAGTTCCACGAACAAGTGACACTGTAGTCGAATATTGTTGCAAAGTTGATAAAGATGTTTCAGTAATTCTTTCCTCCCAACACTTGGAACGGCCCACTAACCTTTTTGCTAAATTTGACTAGCTTAGATAAACGGGCCACACCTATATCTGAATCCCAAACTATACCCATGGTCCTGTTCATGCCGCCTCCTATGGCAAGCCTTGGTCTACCACCCCATGGCAGTAAGCCATGGCCCTCAACCGGCTCGAAGCCTCACGGTAAGAGGGTTCTAGATGACATTCCTTGGTCCTTTCACTCAGTCACAGCCCCACACTATCAGTCTTACAGTGGGAGTCGATCGACACAAACCGATGCTCTACCTTTTTTAGGGATAAGGCCCGGTCTCCTTATCCCTTGGGTTGACGGTACACTTCCCAGTGCCACATATTTTGTCTCCCCCCTTATTGGTCAGTAGACCCCCTCCAATCCTCCCTCTTTATACCTAGCTCTCCTTCCCGCTCCCTATATCTTTCCTCTTCCCCTCCTTTTCTCCCCCCTTTTCCAAACCTTACATCTCCCGTCTGCCCCCCTCTACCCTCTCTTCTGACCCTACGCTTTTCTCCTCTGTACTACTCCCTTTCCTCTGATCCTACCTATTTCCGCATCTCAACCACCGCTCCACCTTGAGCTATCATGGCATCATCGACTGCTTCCTCTCCTACCAATCTCCCTACTTGGAAACTATTATCTGTAAATGCAAAGGCTCTGAACGTCCCAGAGAAAAGGTCTCATTTCCTTAGAGCCTTTTCCCACCATAAAGCGCAAATGATCCTGTTGCAGGTAACACATTTTAGGAGCGATGCCATACCTAGACTCTACTCCCAACAATACCCAGTAGTATTCCACTCCACCAATGCCACCTCTAAAACGAAATGGTCTCAATTGTGTTCTCGTCTCGCACAAACTTTCAGCTAACTGAACTGTCCAATATCAGACCCCGAAGACAGATCGTTAATGCTCAAGGGTACAATTAATAACACCCCCGTGACTATTGTCAACATCTACTGCTGCACCAATGTACGACAGGTTCTTTTCTTCCGTAATGTCTGCTCTCAGATCCGAGACTTCGCGGAAGGAATTCTCATCGTAGGAGGTGACTTCAATGTGACTTCATCCTCTGGCAGATCGTCGGTACCCTTTAGGTGCCTACGATCGATTTAAAAATCTTCTAACTTCCTTGAACCTTCACGATACCTGGCGATTCCGCCACCCTACTGTAAAAGACTTTACCTTCTCCCATCCACACTCGAGCTGCTCCAGATTGGATTTTTTTTGTCTCCCAGCGAGATCTACCTAACCTACTTGGCGCCACAATTGAACCCATGGTTCTCTCGGACCATGCGCCAATTAGCATGACCATCACTTTCCCCACGCGCACTACTCGCTCCCGTCTCTGGAAACTCAATCCCTCGGTCTTGGGAGAGGCCATTTACATCTCCCAGATTAGAAATAAGCTCTCTGAATATTTTTCTCTTAATGCGGGCACCTACTCCACCCTGACAATGCTATGGGAAGCCCATAAGAGTGTTATCAGGGGAGAACTCATCCGGGTGCAAGCCCAGATCCACAGGCAGCATAAGACCAGATGCTCCTCCCTGCTTACGCGTATCGCCACCCTGGAGGAGCTTCACAAGCGCTCGCTGGCTCTATCCCACCTAACTGAACTGACACAGGAACGTAACGACCTTAGTCTTTTGCAGGAGGGAACAAGAAAGGCCTTCATGTCCCGCAGTAAACTTTTCTACGAACATGGCAATAAAGTGGGTAAACTTCTGGCTCGGACCTTGAAACGACAGTCGGCCTCCCGCACTATCTCCCATATTACCGGACGAAATGGGACTAAACACCTAAACACCTAGACACGTCGAGCATCGCAACTCAATTCCGAGACTTCTACATGCACCTCCTATAAGCTCGCCCCTCCAAACCCTTCACCGTCCATTCAGGAGGCTCGCTTCACCAACATTGAGAATTTTCTCTCCCAACATAGCCCTCCACCCCTTCCTGAAGAGGCGGTAGCAGACTTGGAAGCCCCAATAACGGTACAAGAGGTTTCACAACTCAAACCAGGAAAGAGCCCAGGACCTGGCGGATTCAAATCCCTATACTATAAGACCTTCTCTAAGACATTGGCCCCATACGTTTTAGCGGCATTTGAACACTTCCGGAGGCGACGCCACAACTCCCCTCATTTATTAAAAACCCACAACCCACCTTCCTGTTCGCTTATTATCGCCCCATATCCCACCTTGACTGCCTTTAGGCGATCCCTTAAGACTCATCTCTTCAGGGAACAACGAAAAAATTGGGAGAAATGTCCCCTAGTGCAGCGCTGCCCCTGAGGTGAGGGTAAACAAATGTCGGTTGCGGTATTTGGTGTGCAGCTCCTAGAAATGCGGACCGGGGTGTCCGAAGTTTTACTGATTTAAGAAGACAAGAAATACAGAAGCGCACTAACAAGTGGTGACTAAGCACGAAACAAAAATAAGGAAATAATGGAAAGACTTACCAGGGAGTGGGTACTAGCGCGTTGTCAGCGACGAAGTGTGAATGGATTGGGAGTCCAGGGTTGCTGAATTTTGCTTTGTAGAATGTAGTCTTTTTTTGTTTGTGCAATTTTTGTTGATCCTCCAGAATTGCCCTTTCGGGACATTCCGCTTCCAGAGGGGGTGGTGGCAACTTTGTAGTGAAGGCAGGAATTACCGGCAGTTAGTTTAAAGTGTGTTTTTGTAATTATTTTGGTGTTGAGGTGGGTAAGTTCAAGGTCTAAAAAGACCAGAAGGGATTTGTCTGTAACATGTGTGAAACTGAGTCCTGAGGGGTTGGAGTTGCAGTGCTTGACGAAGTCATTGATGGTGTCAAGTGGACCGTCCCAAATGATGATAATATCATCAATATAGCGTCCATAGAAAATCAGGTGTCGGGCGAAGGGATTATTGTGCCAGATGTGGTGTTCCTCCCAGAATCCCAAAGTAAGGTTTGCATAGCTGGGGGCATAATTAGCCCCCATAGCTGTGCCTTGGATCTGGAGGTAAAAGTCCTCTAGGAAGGTGAAATAGTTATGTTCAAGGGTAAACTTGGTGGAATTAAGTATAAATTGGGTTTGTTTGTAGTGGAGCTCAGATTCTCGGGACAGGTAATGTTGTAAGGCCTGGAGTCCTACTTCGTGGGGGATGGAGGTGTTGAGTGAGCAAACGTCAAGGGAGACCCAGTGAAATGTGGGCTCCCAGGAATACTGTTGTAATGTATCGATTAAATGTCCGGAGTCTCTGAGATGGGAAGGGAGGGTGGTAACAATAGGCTGTAAGAACTGATCCACATATCGGGAGAGGCCACTGGTGAGACTATCAATACTGGAGATGATCGGGCGCCCGGGGGGTGTAGTGCAGTTTTTGTGAATCTTGGGAAGGTGATAGAAAAAGGGTGTTTTGACCCAGATTCCCATTGACATCAAATTCTTCTCAGCACCAACCATTGCCACATTACTCTGCCCACCACCATCAGCAACCCTGGACTCCCAATCCATTCACACTTCGTCGCTGACAACGCGCTAGTACCCACTCCCTGGTAAGTCTTTCCATTATTCCCTTATTTTTGTTTCGTGCTTAGTCACCACTCGTTAGTGCGCTTCTGTATTTCTTGTCTTCTTAATCTCTTCAGGGAAGCCTATCCCACCTCAACCTAACCACCTGTACCATGTTCTCAAACAATTCATCCCCACACATCTACCTCATGTATCACTTCTCCCTCCCCTTTAGATTGTAAGCCCTCAGGGGCAGGGCCCTCCTTACCATCTTGTCTTGAATTGTATTGTGATTGTAATGTCTTCCTTATATTGTAAAGCGCTGCACAAACTGTTTGCGCTATATAAATCCTATATAATAATAATATCTTTGCTCAACGTTGACGTCAAGCTACACGTTAAAATTATTGCTAATCGTATCTTGCCTCTCCTCCCTGGCCTGATTGGCGATCAGGCTGGGTTCATCCCCGGGAGGGAGGCCAGAGAACACCTCTAAAGCAATTGGCCTACATCACTGGCTCAAGAGCCGGGGGCATGCTGGCTTTCTTTCGTCCACAGATGCGGAGAAGGCATTCCAGAGAGTGGATTACATGTTTGCTTCTCTGCAACACTTGGGCTTTGGCTCACGCATGCTAGATCGCATAACTCTATTATACCACAACCCGATCGCCAGGATCCGAGTCAACGGCTCTGTCGGATGCCTTCCCCATCTGCAATGGTACAAGACAGGTGTGCCCGCTGTCTCCTTTGCTTTTTGTGAGCCCTTTTTCTTTGCAAAATCAGAGCAGATCCCAACATTCAAGGAATCCAAGGTGGCTGCATTCGCGGATGACCTACATTTTTTTCTTGACCCAACCAAGAACATCTCTCCCCAACCTTCTTCAGGCCTTCCAAGAATTTGCAGCGCTATCCTCATTTTAAAATCATCTCTCTAAATCCTCTGCCCTTAATGTTTCCCTTCCAGGCGAGATGGTCCACTTTTGTCAATCCCACTTCCCTTTTAGTTGGGCGGATAGAGCCATTCCATATCGCGGCCTTAAAATTCCAACTATTTTGCATAATCTATACTCCCTTACTTATGTTTTCCACCTTTCCCAATTGAGACTAGATCTAAAGAAATGGAATAAACCACTTTACTCATGGTTTTGCAGAGCAGCTATTTTAAAATTGATGGCTCTTCCACGGCTCCTATACCAGACTGTGCCTATACACCTCCCCAGGGCCTTTTTCGCTTCAGTGAACGCGATGTTTCGTTCATTCCTCTGGAACAACTGATTCCCACGGATTAGCACCCAAACTCTCTCACCTGCTCCAAATGTTCAGGAGGTGTTGGCCTTCCCCACGTACAAAGATACTACTGGGCGTGTCACCTGACTCGCATCATAGATTGGTCGGTTCATGCCTCCTGTAAAGACGGTTCATGCCTCCTGTAAAGACTGGGTTCGGATATAACTGACACCCCCATTGGCTCCTGGACCTGGCTGCAACGCCCCCACCTCCTGGCCCAGGTGTTAAATCACCCGACTGTAGGTACCTCCTTGTGTGTCTTTGCTACCTTAAACAACAGAAAGGCCCTTTCTTACACCCCGGTCCTCTTACTTCAATCCGCCTTAACCCAGCCTTTCCCCCTGGCCTTCATACATTCTTCTTGCGCCGGTGGTCCCCCGACGCTTCCCCGACTGCTCAAATGTTCTTTGATCGACAAGGTACATTCCGCACCCTTGCAGACTTGAATGCTGTGTGCCTCCCCTCTCCCATACCACTGTGGTCATACCTTCAAATACGCCATTTCCTTAATTCCCACACACAGAGGATCTTTTTCCCGCTCATTAACTCCATTCGAGAAGTTATGCACCTCCACCCGGAGAGTAACGCATGCAATATCAGCGTTGTACTCCCTTCTAAACGATTCCTCTACCCTCCCAACGACGCTCTCCGCGAAGGCGGGGGAGCGCGACTTATTTGCCACTTTCACAACACAGGAATGGGAACGCATGGATTCCCTATTAATAGGAAGCTCCTTGAATGTCCAAATCCAGTAAACTAACTACAAAATTCGCTTGCGCTGGTAAAAGACCCCAGCCTTACTCCATCGTATCTACCCAGATGCCCCTGATCTATGCTGGCGATGCAACCACGATGTAGTTACACTCCTTCATATTTGGTGGTCATGCCCACTGATCTCCTCTTTCTGGATGAAGTCCATGCCCTAATTAAAACCATAACTGGTGTTCAGTTGGAATTCTCCCCAGCTTGCCTCTTATTATATCATTTTGATGACACACTCCATATTTCTAAAAAATCCCTCCCAATCCACCTGCTGAACGCGGCGAAAAATGTGATTCCTAGACATTGGAAATCGCCATCCCCACCGACAATCCGGGAGTGGCTCTCTCGGATAGATACCGTATCGACCATAGAGGAACTTATCTACTCTAACAGAGATGACATGTCCAGATATCTTAAAACATGGACGACATGGCATCTATTCAGGGACTCAAACACACGAAGCTCTCCAGCGGTGACTTAATTATTTTTCACCCTTCTCTGTTCTTTTCTCCCTCCTTTTTTTTCTTTTTCTCCAGGGAGTTTGGACGTGACCTTTTCCCCCTTTCCCCCCTTTCCCCCTCTTGCCTTCTCGTCCCGCACACCTAGCATCCCCCTCCCTTTTTTATCTCTTCTCCCCCCTCTACTGCCCTCTACCTCCCTCCTTCCCTCCACTTTTCCCCCCCAAATATTCCCCTCTTTGTCCTTCCTCCCTTTTTGCCAATACTATCCCCTCTAGTAATGTTGCCTTTCCCGATATCCAAGTTAGACTCCAGCACTTATAGTAGCCTTTGGGTAAGGGGGTAAGGCCTTCCCTGCTCTTTGCAGCATTATTGAGACATGTTAGTTCTTTTATCCGACCCAATTATGATATATAGTACTTGCTATACATTGTTACATGAATGGATGCGATGTTACTCCAAAGACCACGGTCTCTCTCGGTTACGCCCCACTCGACTCCCATTATCATATCTTCTTGTTTTATTCCTTTGTTGTAAGGTTTTGGATATGTTATGGCTGTTCATGAGTACTTGTCCGATGCTTGTGTATTTTTGTCATGTTGTCAAACAATAAAAATGTACCTGTGGGAAAAATAAATACACAATTCAATTGATAAAGCACACTAAAATCAGTATACGTGCACAAAAAAGACTGTCCGGTAAACAGGTCTGATATAGGTTCATGGTCGCTAGAGCGACCATGAGCTTATAGCAGAACAGCAAATGCCACTGCCCTAAGGCATACTGACCTGGCCATTTGGGAACAGTTTTGTTCCGCCGTATGCCTTACGTTGGGAAAGGGTTAATCACTGATAACATTAAACTGATTAGTCTTGTTTAATTACAATGGCCAGCCTGGAAGATACTCCTCCAGCTCCGGCGTCCTCACGTCAGACGAGAGGACGAGCGTATATTTCAAGCCCTGCTTATAAATGATTACATGACATTACTCATTCTAACCAAATCCTGCTGTGCACACAAATTCTTCTCCCTCGTGAAATATTTACAAAGTCACTTCAGTTACAATCTGTCGATTTTTAAAGAATGCAAGCAAGGATCAATTGGCTCTTCTTGACACAGCAGTGTCAGATCTTGGGCTGGCATGTAATACTCTTCCCCCAATGAGTCATATAAACTAACCACATTGCATTTAGCTCTGTGTGAGAGCAGGAAACATGGTGACTGATAAAACAAATAATATCCTTGCTTGAAGGCGGTACATGGCATTTATGGTCCCATTATTACATAATGAACATTGCAATTCTGGATGAAATGACATCTGAAAAGCAGAATGATGGAATGGAGTGGCAAGTGCACTTGTTCTTGTTGAAGATGAAAAAAAAATGTATGCGTGTGTAATTTATTTTTAAACACAGTGCACTTATGAAATTTGTTGAAAGGAAAAGTCTTACCTTTTAGAGGGGATATGACTTTGTTTTGGTGGTATGGTTTGAAGTACAGGACTGATGTTTTAGGAGGACACATGTGCGTCTGCTCCTTTTAGGCCCCATTCACACTGAATCCATTAACATCCATTATTCAATGGGACCAGTTCACACCGCTGCGGCCCGTTGCGTTCCCTTGCAGTGCAATGTAACGCAACGTGTCAAAAACAGATGCCAACAGGAGCACCGTAAAAAAAAACCCACATAGATGTTTGTCCACTTAAGACATGTTCATTAACCACTTGCTCCTGGAGCAATTTCTTACATTTGCACACACACACATGATAAAATCTCAATGTTTGGCTAGGAAACAGCTTCAGACCCCCAAACGGTTATATCTTTTCTGAAAGCAGAGGCCCTGTAGAATAAAAAGATGGTAGTTGCATGTTTTTGTGTCGCACGGCATTTGGGCAAATGTTTATCAAACAAGTATTTTTAGGATAAAATACACTGAAATTAAATTTAATGCACAGAAACAGAATATAATACCCAATTTTTTTTTAAAATATAAAAGATGGGGTCACGCCGGGTAAATGGATACCAAACATTTAAAGCCGTGAAACGGCAAAAAAACACCAAATAACCAAAATTTCACATAGGCGAAGCTTTAAACGGTTTTACTGCTTATTAGTTTAGTGTTAACAGTGATTTGATGGGCCTAGAATTATTGCTCTCACTCCGACACTGGTGACGTTATGTAACGTGTGGCGCAATTTTCGTTTTTGCATGTAGGCGCATCCAATGCATGTTTGTCTTGTATGTGTGTGCACGTGGGGGGCGGGAAACTTTCTTTCCTTCTAACAAACTTTATTGAGTTTTTTTGGCTACTCCCAGGAGTGGAATATCCTTTTTACCATATAGAGTACAGGGGTAGGGAATTCGCCCGACGCCTGTGACATGTAGTTCCGGGTAAGTTTTTTTTTTTTTTTTTTTATCTTTACTGTTTTACATTATTTGCGCTAACTCTGGTTTTCTTTTCTTGAATGAGCACCGAGAGCGGCGCTGCGAGCGGGGGAATGGATGGAGCGCTGAGAGCGGGGGCGGAGAGCAGTGACGGAGCAGTGACAAAGCCGGACGGTTGAGCTGTGATAGGCGCTGTCACCTCCCTTTGTCTGTCCCTGGCGGCTGCTGCTCGTTCCTGTCACAGGAATTCTAGCACAGTGCTGTGCTAGAACTCTTGTGTTGGAGGTGACAGGTACTCGTTATTTTTTTTGTAAATTCTTTATTTAAAGAGGTATTTTTTAGTTACAAAAAAAACAGGGATGTCCAAATATGCATCACATACACGTTGTCAACAAGTCAATCTATACATCAAGTATGGACAGTTGGGGGAGATAGCAGTGGGTAGCAACAACTATGTGGCAAGGGTTAATGCCTGTGTCGCGAACCCATCCCAAGAATTGCCATCGGGTGTGAGTATGCGAGGCAACTGTAGTCAGTCTCCGCAATAGGCGGATGTCCAAAGCAGTTACCTGCCTAGGAACGTGAGGCCTGAGACCCCCTGTGGGGGTTGGGTCACGGCACTAAAGCAGGGGTCCACAGCGGCGTTTAGCTACGGGTATGGAGGGGAGGCAAATAGAATGGGGGGAGGAAGAAAGTACGAAGAAAGTCTAGAGGGGGTACAATGGGAGGGGTTGCACATGGGAGGGAAGACGGGAGGGTGGGGGGGGACCATGTCTTGCCTCGTGGGCAGGGAGAGCAAGATGGCAGACATCTCGTTGTTGGAGAGGGAGGAAGGTTGCAACAGCGTCAGTGGTAGGCGAGGTTCCGCTATGGGGCTGGGGCATAGAGGCGGAGTAGAGCCCTGCAGAGGCAAATGATCTCCCGGTTCCGTGACTGCCGGCGAGGCCGAGGCCTTCCGAGGGTCGGGTGGTGTAGTAGGCCTCAGGGC
The DNA here is from genome assembly GCF_000935625.1 of Nanorana parkeri. Classification (NCBI taxonomy): domain Eukaryota; kingdom Metazoa; phylum Chordata; class Amphibia; order Anura; family Dicroglossidae; genus Nanorana; species Nanorana parkeri. Next base: position 90,515 of record NW_017307886.1, read on the forward strand.
CGTGTCGAGTGTCCCAGGGGCCATCGGGCCTTTAGAAGAACTGCGGGTGGAGGAGGCTGGCGTGGAGACGAAGCGCTGAAGGGATGTCTGAGGGCGCTTGTCTTCGTTAGAACGGAGTTTGGTCTTCTGCGACATCAAAAAAGAGGGTTTGGGATGCCGTGATCAGCTGAAAAGTCTCAAGTGGTAGCAGAGCTCAGGCAATATGCTTCTTCACTCAGCCATAGCCAGGCCACGCCCCCCAGTTACTCGTTATTGACCCTGTCACCTCCAACACAAGGATTGGATTGTTATCCCCTGTGTGATAGCAATACAGTTAAGTTTAAAAAAAAATAGTAAAAAATAAGAAATTAAAAATGTAACTAAATAAAAAGGCGATTTAAGTAAAAATAAAACAAATGAAAAATGTTTACAAGGACCCCATAGTTCTCCTTTAAGCCCCTTCCAATGCCATGACTCTTAAGCAGCTTAGTCCTCGTCCTGAGGGAACAGGATTTCTTTAAAACCCAGGTAGGTGATGTCCGGGCGTGCCACCGTAAATGCAGAAGGATTTTCCCACGTAGAGGAAGATAGTCCAGCTAAGGGCAGTATCTCACTCTTCGAATAGTTTATGTATAGCCCAGAGAAAGTGCTAAAGGTGTCAGAGGGCTTGAAAAGTCAGTATATACTCCTTCAGGCAGGAAGTGAACAATAAAATATCAGCAAAGAGGGAGATTTGCAGTTCCTCCTTGCCGATTTGTATTCCCTGCAGAGGGGCCGTTTGTCAAATGTATCCAGCTAATGGCTCCAACGCTAAGTTAAATAGCAAGGGGGATAGGGGACATCCCTGTGGGGTTCCTTTGCTCAACTAGGTAGGTCAGGATAAAGCTCCCTGGGTCCATATCTGCGCTGTTGGACAGGAGTAGATCTTAAGCAGCAGGGAAAGGATCCTACCCTGTAAACCAAACCTGGACATGACCAAAAACAACCACTCCAGGTTTACATTGTCAAACGCCTTTTCCGCGTCAAGAGTCACAATAGCAAACTCCTGGGCGGGAAACGCCTTCGCTTGTTCAAGGGCCAGGATGACATGTCGTAGGTTCATAACCGCCGCTTTCCCCTTAACAAAACCAACCTGAGCGGGGTGTATGAGGCTGGGAAGCACCTCTGCCAATCTGCCTGCCGTTATTTTAGAAATGGCTAGACTAGTTAGACTGTGTCTAACTGTGTCTCACCACTTTGGCGGAAGTGGTGATTAGACTGTGCAGTAGAATCACCACTTCCGCCAAAAAAAATTGTGCGTCCACATTTATAAGTGAGAGAGGCCTATAGGAACCAGGGTTGGTTGGATCCTTTTCCGACTTGGGCAGAAGTGTGATGTACGCCTCTCCCCCAAAAATTATGTCGCTTTTAAGTATCTTAAAAAATTCGGCCTTGGACCCCCACCATTTTCTGTATGACTGTCTCTATGTCCCCAACAATAATATCTGTGTTGTTTGGAGCTGTTCCTCTGCCACTGTGGGTAAAGTGACCTGTCCCAAAAATACTTCCACTGTCCCCTTGTCCATGTCATCTTTGCTATAAAGAGACGTAAAACAGTCTACAAGGGCCCTGTTAATCCATAAGTCGTCCATAAGTAGTGTGTCCGCTGGGTCCTGCAACGTGAAGATATGGGTCGGGGAGTGCCTTCCATTGACTAGTCTAGCCATTAGTTTTCCCGCTTTGTTCCCAAATTTATAGAAGGTGAGATCTGCATAGGAGGCCTTCATGCATTCATATCTGTCCGCCCACAAATCAAAGGTCAGTTTGGCCTGTTCCCATAGTGTTTTAGCGGCCTGGGTTGGATCGGTCACCAACCCTCTTTGTGCTTGCCAAACTGCGTCACTAGCCTCCCTGAATGAATCAATAGTTTTCTCTTTATATGCGTACACATATGACATGACCCTGCACCGAATGTAGGCCTTCCCGGCTTCCCAGAACAGTGTGGGCGACGTTGGCTATTACATTCCACATTCCTTCCAGGAAGAGCGGAGAAAATTACAAAAGTCTTCATTAGACTTAAGGTACCCTGGGAACCGCCAGATAATAGTGTTGGCTATCCTGGGAGCGACAGAGATCAACAGATATGTGGGCATGGTCGGGGATGATTATATCGTGGAGGGCTGAAGCTTTAACCATTTGCAACAATGGATTTGTGCAGAAAAAATAGTCCAATCGGGCAAAGCAATCATGCACCCTTGAAAAAAGGCAGAGACCAGCTCAGATAGGGTGGAGCTCGACTTTGACTGAGAGGACTGTGTAGCTTGGGAAGCATGGGGGGGGGCTGCCTTTCTATCTTTAAGGGGATTCATGGTTCAATTGAAGTCTCATTGTGCAATTGAAGCCCGACTTTGACTGAGAGGACTGTGTAGCTTGGGAAGCATGGGGGGGGG